>NW_028327786.1:0-104052 GCF_031878675.1 Megascapheus bottae | reverse complement strand
TTTAACACACCACCACTCTATGAGTTCAAACACCTCCATTTCGACTTCACACACCTCCATGCTATGACTTCACACACCTTCATTATTACTTCAGAATCATCCAATCTATGACTTCACACACCTCCATTCTATGACTTCACACACCTCCATTCTGACTTCACACACCTCCATTCTATGATTTCACCACACGTCCATTCTATGACTTCACACACCTCCATTCTGTGACTTCACACACCTCCATTGTGAGTTCACACACCTGCATTCTGTCACTTCACACACCTCCATTCTGTGACTTCACACACCTCCATTCTGTGACTTCACTCACCTCCATTTTTTGAATTCACATACCTCCATTCTTTGACTTCACACACCTCCATTCCATGACTTCACACACCTCCATTTCATGACTTCACACACCTCCATTCTATGAGTTCACACACCTCCATTTTGACTTCACACACCTGCATTCTATGACTTCACACACCTTCATTCTTACTTCAGAAACATCCATTCTATGACTTCACACACCTCCATTCTGTGACTCCACACACCTCCATTATGGGTTCACACACCTCCCTTCTGTGACTTCACACACCTTCATTCTGTGACTTGACACACCTCCATTCTATGACTTGACACACCTCCATTCTATGACTTCACACACCTCCATTATATGACTTCACACACATCCATTCTGTGACTTCACAGACCTCCATTCTATGACTTCACACACCTAAATTCTGAGACTTCACACACCTCCATTCTGACTTCACACACCTCCATTCTGACTTCACACACCTCAATACTGTGACTTCACACACCTCCATTCTATGATTTCACACACCTCCATTTTCAGACTTCACACACCTCCATTCTATGACTTCACACACCTCCATTCTGAGTTCACACACCTCCATTCTGTGACTTCACACACCTCCAATCTGACTTCACACACCTCCATTCTATGACTTCACACACCTCCATTCTGTGACTTCAAAAACCTCCATTCTATGACTTCACACACTTCCATTGTGAGTTCACACACCTCAATTCTATGAGTTCACACACCGCCATTCTGACTTCACACACCTCCATTCTGTGACTTCACACAGCTCCATTCTGACTTCACACACCTCCATTCTATGACTTCACACACCTAAATTCTATGACTTCACACACCTCCATTCAATGACTTCACACACCTCCATTCTGTGACTTCACACACCTCCATTCTATGACTTCACACACCTCCATTGTGACTTCACACACCTCCATTCTATGACCATACACACCTCCATTCTGACTTCACACACCTCCATTCTATGACTTCACACAGCTAAATTCTGACTTCACACCTCCATTTGTGACTTCACACTCCACAGTTTTGACTTCACACACCTCCATTCTTTGACTTCACACACCTCCATTCTGTGAATTCACACACATCCATTTTGACTTCACACACTTCCATTCTTTAACTTCACACACCTCCATTCTGTGACTTCACACACCTCCATTCCATGACTTCACACACCTCCATTCTATGAGTTTAAACACCACCACTCTATGAGTTCAAACACCTCCATTTTGACTTCACACACCTCCATTCTATGACTTCACACACCTTCATTATTACTTCAGAATCATCCATTCTATGACTTCACACACCTCCATTCTATGACTTCACAAAATTCCATTCTGTGACTTCACACACCTCCATTCTGACTTCACACACCTCCATTCTATGACTTCACACACGTCCATTCTATGACTTCACACACCTCCATGCTATGATTTCACACTCTTCCATTCAATGACTTCACACACCTAGATTCTGTGACTTCACACACCTCATTTCTGAGTTGACACATCTCCTTTCTGTGATTTCACACACCTCCAATCTGACTTCACACAACTCCATTCTATGAGTTCACACACCTCCATTCTGACTTCACACACCTCCATTCTGTGAGTTCACACACCTCCATTCTGACTTCACACACCTCCATTCTGTGACTTCACACACCTCCATTCTATGAGTTCACACACCTGCATTGTGACTTCACACACCTCCATTCTATGACTTCACCCACCACCATTCCGACTTCACAAACCTCCATTTTGACTTCACACGCCTCAGTTCTGTGACTTCACACACCTCCAGGCTATGATTTCACACACTTCCATTCTATGACTTCACACACCTAGATTCTATGACTTCACACACCTCATTTTTGAGTTGACACATCTCCTTTCTGTGATTTCACACACCTTCAATCGGACTTCACACACCTCCATTCTATGACTTCACACACCTCCATTCTGACTTCACACACCTCCATTCTATGAGTTCACACACCTCCATTCTGACTTCACACACCTCCATTCTGTGACTTCACACACCTCCATTCTGTGACTTCACACTCCTCCATTCTGTGACTTCACACACATCCATTTTGACTTCACACACTTCCATTCTTTGACTTCACACACCTCCATTCTGTGACTTCACACACCTCCATTCTGTGACTTCACACACCTCCATTCTATGAGTTTACACACCACCACTCTATGAGTTCCAACACCTCCATTTTGACTTCACAAACCTCCATTCTATGACTTCACACACCTTCATTATTACTTCAGAATCATCAATTCTATGACTTCACACACCTCCATTCTATGACTTCACAAAATTCCATTCTGTGACTTCACACACCTCCATTCTGCCTTCACACACCTCCATTCTATGACTTCACACACGTCAATTCTATGACTTCACACACCTCCATTCTGTGACTTCACACACCTCCATTGTGAGTTCACACACCTGCATTCTGTCACTTCACAGACCTCCATTCTGTGACTTCACACACGTCCATTCTGTGACTTCACTCACCTCCATTTTTTGAATTCACATACCTCCATTCTTTGACTTCACACACCTCCATTCCATGACTTCACATACCTCCAATCCATGAGTACACACACCTCCGTTCTATGAGTTCACACACCTCTATTTTGACTTCACACACCTCCATTCTATGACTTCACACACCTTCATTCTTACTTCAGAAACATCCATTCTATGACTTCATACTCCTCCATTCTGTGACTCCACACACGTACATTATGAGTTCACACACCTCCATTCTGTGACTTCACAAACCTTCATTCTGTGACTTCACACACCTCTATTCTATGACTTCACACACCTCCATTCTATGACTTCACACACCTCCATTATATGACTTCACACACCTCCATTCTGTGACTTCACACACCTCCATTCTATGACTTCACACACCTAAATTCTGTGACTTCACACACCTACATTGTAACTTCACAGACCTCCATTCTATGAGTTCACACAAATGCATTGTGAATTCACACACCTCTATTCTATGACTTCACACACCTCCATTCTGACTTCACACACCCCCATTCTGATTTCACACACCTCAATACTGTGACTTCACACACCTCCATTCTATGATTTCACACAACTCCATTTTAAGACTTCACACACCTCCATTCTATGACTTCACACACCTCCATTCTGTGACTTCAAAAACCTCCATTCTATGACTTCACACACTTCCATTGTGACTTCACACACCTCCATTCTATGAGTTCACACACCGCCATTCTGACTTCACACAGCTCCATTCTATGACTTCGCACACATCTATTCTGACTTCACACACGTCCATTCTGTGACTTCACACACCTCCATTCTGAGTTCACACACCTCCATTCTCTGACTTCACACACCTCCATTCTGTGACTTCACACACCTCCATTCTATGACTTCACACACCTCCATTCTATGACTTCACACACCCCCATTGTGTGACTTCACACACCTCCATTCTATGACTTCACATACCTCCATTCTGTGACTTCACCCACCTCCATTCTGTGACTTCACACACCTCCATTCTGGGTTCACACACCTCCAATCTGTGACTTCACACACCTCCATTCTGTGACTTCACACATCGCCATTCTATGAATTCACACACCTCCATTCTATGATTTCACACACCTCCATTCTATGATTTTACACACCTCCATTCTGTGACTTCACACACCTCCATTCTATAACTTCACATAACTCGATTCTGTGACTTCACACACCTTCATCTATGACTTCACACACCTCCATTCTATGACTTCACACACCTCCATTCTATGACTTCACACACCTCCATTCTGTGACTTCACACACCTCCATTCTATGATTTCACACACCTCCATTCTTTGACTTCACACACCTCCATTCTATGACTTCATCCACCACCATTCCGACTTCACAAACCTCCATTTTGACTTCACACGCCCCAGTTCTGTGACTTCACACACCTCCATGCTATGATTTCACACACTTCCATTCTATAACTTCACACAGCTAGATTCTATGACTTCACACACCTCATTTCTGAGTTGACACACCTCCATTGTGTGATTTCACCCACCTCCAATCTGACTTCACACACCTCCATTCTATGACTTCACACACTTCCATTGTGACTTCACACACCTCCATTCTATGAGTTCACACACCTCCATTCTGATATCACACACCTCCATTCTATGACTTCACACAGCTAAATTCTGACTTCACACCTCCATTTGTGACTTCACACTCCACAGTATTGACTTCACACACCTTACATATTCTGTGACTTCACACAACTCCATTCTGTGACTTCACACACGTCCATTTTGACTTCACACACTTCCATTCTTTGACTTCACACACCTCCATTCTGTGACTTCACACACCTCCATTCCATGACTTCTCACACCTCCATTCTATGAGTTTACACACCACCACTCTATGAGTTCAAACACCTCCATTTCGACTTCACACACCTCCATGCTATGACTTCACACACCTTCATTATTACTTCAGAATCATCCAATCTATGACTTCACACACCTCCATTCTATGACTTCACACACCTCCATTCTGACTTCACACACCTCCATTCTATGATTTCACACACGTCCATTCTATGACTTCACACACCTCCATTCTGTGACTTCACACACCTCCATTGTGAGTTCACACACCTGCATTCTGTCACTTCACACACCTCCATTCTGTGACTTCACACACCTCCATTCTGTGACTTCACTCACCTCCATTTTTTGAATTCACATACCTCCATTCTTTGACTTCACACACCTCCATTCCATGACTTCACACACCTCCATTTCATGACTTCACACACCTCCATTCTATGAGTTCACACACCTCCATTTTGACTTCACACACCTGCATTCTATGACTTCACACACCTTCATTCTTACTTCAGAAACATCCATTCTATGACTTCACACACCTCCATTCTGTGACTCCACACACCTCCATTATGGGTTCACACACCTCCCTTCTGTGACTTCACACACCTTCATTCTGTGACTTGACACACCTCCATTCTATGACTTGACACACCTCCATTCTATGACTTCACACACCTCCATTATATGACTTCACACACATCCATTCTGTGACTTCACAGACCTCCATTCTATGACTTCACACACCTAAATTCTGAGACTTCACACACCTCCATTCTGACTTCACACACCTCCATTCTGACTTCACACACCTCAATACTGTGACTTCACACACCTCCATTCTATGATTTCACACACCTCCATTTTCAGACTTCACACACCTCCATTCTATGACTTCACACACCTCCATTCTGAGTTCACACACCTCCATTCTGTGACTTCACACACCTCCAATCTGACTTCACACACCTCCATTCTATGACTTCACACACCTCCATTCTGTGACTTCAAAAACCTCCATTCTATGACTTCACACACTTCCATTGTGAGTTCACACACCTCAATTCTATGAGTTCACACACCGCCATTCTGACTTCACACACCTCCATTCTGTGACTTCACACAGCTCCATTCTGACTTCACACACCTCCATTCTATGACTTCACACACCTAAATTCTATGACTTCACACACCTCCATTCAATGACTTCACACACCTCCATTCTGTGACTTCACACACCTCCATTCTATGACTTCACACACCTCCATTGTGACTTCACACACCTCCATTCTATGACCATACACACCTCCATTCTGACTTCACACACCTCCATTCTATGACTTCACACAGCTAAATTCTGACTTCACACCTCCATTTGTGACTTCACACTCCACAGTTTTGACTTCACACACCTCCATTCTTTGACTTCACACACCTCCATTCTGTGAATTCACACACATCCATTTTGACTTCACACACTTCCATTCTTTAACTTCACACACCTCCATTCTGTGACTTCACACACCTCCATTCCATGACTTCACACACCTCCATTCTATGAGTTTAAACACCACCACTCTATGAGTTCAAACACCTCCATTTTGACTTCACACACCTCCATTCTATGACTTCACACACCTTCATTATTACTTCAGAATCATCCATTCTATGACTTCACACACCTCCATTCTATGACTTCACAAAATTCCATTCTGTGACTTCACACACCTCCATTCTGACTTCACACACCTCCATTCTATGACTTCACACACGTCCATTCTATGACTTCACACACCTCCATGCTATGATTTCACACTCTTCCATTCAATGACTTCACACACCTAGATTCTGTGACTTCACACACCTCATTTCTGAGTTGACACATCTCCTTTCTGTGATTTCACACACCTCCAATCTGACTTCACACAACTCCATTCTATGAGTTCACACACCTCCATTCTGACTTCACACACCTCCATTCTGTGAGTTCACACACCTCCATTCTGACTTCACACACCTCCATTCTGTGACTTCACACACCTCCATTCTGTGACTTCACTCACCTCCATTTTTTGAATTCACATACCTCCATTCTTTGACTTCACACACCTCCATTCCATGACTTCACACACCTCCAATCCATGAGTTCACACACCTCCATTCTATGAGTTCACACACTTCCATTTTGACTTCACACACCTCCATTCTGTGACTTCACACACCTTCATTCTTACTTCAGAAACATCCATTCTATGACTTCACACACCTCCATTCTGTGACTCCACACACCTCCATTATGAGTTCACACACCTCCATTTTGTGACTTCACAAACCTTCATTCTGTGACTTCACACACCTCCATTCTATGACTTCACACACCACCATTCTATGACTCCACACACCTCCATTATATGACATCACACACCTCCATTCTGTGACTTCACACACCTCCATTCTATGACTTCACACACCTAAATTCTGTGACTTCACACACCTACATTGTGACTTCACAGACCTCCATTCTATGAGTTCACACAAATGCATTGTGAATTCACACACCTCTATTCTATGACTTCACACACCTCCATTCTGACATCACACACCCCCATTCTGACTTCACCCACCTCAATACTGTGACTTCACACACCTCCATTCTATGATTTCACACAACTCCATTTTAAGACTTCACACACCTCCATTCTATGACTTCACACACCTCATTTCTGAGTTGACACACCTCCATTCTATGACTTCACACACCTCCAATCTGACTTCACACACCTCCATTCTATGACTTCACACACCTCCATTTTGTGACTTCAAAAACCTCCATTCTATGACTTCACACACTTCCATTGTGACTTCACACACCTCCATTCTATGAGTTCACACACCGCCATCCTGACTTCACACACCTCCATTGTATGACTTCACACAGCTCCATTCTGACTTCACACAGCTCCATTCTATGACTTCGCACACATCTATTCTGACTTCACACACGTCAATTCTGTGACTTCACACACCTCCATTCTGAGTTCACACACCTCCATTCTCTGACTTCACACACCTCCATTCTGTGACTTCACACACCTCCATTCTATGACTTCACACACCTCCATTCTATGACTTCACACAACCCATTGTGTGACTTCACACACCTCCATTCTATGACTTCACACACCTCCATTCTATGACTTCACACACCTCCATTCTGTGACTTCACACACCTCCATTCTGGGTTCACACACCTCCAATCTGTGACTTCACACACCTCCATTCTGTGACTTCACACATCGCCATTCTATGAATTCACACACCTCCATTCTATGACTTCACACACCTCCATTCTATGATTTTACACACCTCCATTCTGTGACTTCACACACCTCCATTCTATAAATTCACACACCTCCATTCTGTGACTTCACACACCTTCATCTATGACTTCACACACCTCCATTCTATGACTTCACACACCTCCATTCTATGACTTCACACACCTCCATTCTGTGACTTCACACACCTCCATTCTATGATTTCACACAACTCCATTCTTTGACTTCACACACCTCCATTCTATGACTTCATCCACCACCACTCCGACTTCACAAACCTCCATTTTGACTTCACACGCCTCAGTTCTGTGACTTCACACACCTCCATGCTATGATTTCACACACTTCCATTCTATGACTTCACACACCTAGATTCTATGACTTCACACACCTCATTTCTGAGTTGACACACCTCCATTCTGTGATTTCACCCACCTCCAATCTGACTTTACACACCTCCATTCTATGACTTCACACACTTCCATTGTGACTTCACACACCTCCATTCTATGAGTTCACACACCTCCATTCTGACTTCACACACCTCCATTCTATGACTTCACACAGCTAAATTCTGACTTCACACCTCCATTTGTGACTTCACACTCCACAGTATTGACTTCACACACCTCCATTGTGTGACTTCACACAACTCCATTCTGTGACTTCACACACATCCATTTTGACTTCACACACTTCCATTCTTTGACTTCACACACCTCCATTCTGTGACTTCACACACCTCCATTCCATGACTTCTCACACCTCCATTCTATGAGTTTACACACCACCACTCTATGAGTTCAAACGCCTCCATTTCGACTTCACACACCTCAATGCTATGACTTCAAACACCTTCATTATTACTTCAGAATCATCCAATCTATGACTTCACACACCTCCATTCTATGACTTCACACACCTCCATTCTGACTTCACACACCTCCATTCTATGACTTCACACACGTCCATTCTATGACTTCACACACCTCCATTCTGTGACTTCACACACCTCCATTGTGAGTTCACACACCTGCATTCTGTGACTTCACCCACCTCCATTTTTTGAATTCTACATACCTCCATTCTTTGACTTCACACACCTGCATTCCATGACTTCACACACCTCCATTCCATGACTTCACACACCTCCATTCTATGAGTTTACACACCACCACTCTATGAGTTCAAACACCTCCATTTTGACTTCACACACCTCCATTCTATGAGTTCACACACCTCCATTCTGTGACTTCACACACTTCCTTTCTGTGACTTCACACACCTCCATTCTGTGACTTCACAAACCTCCATTCTCAGTTCACACACCTCCATTCTATGACTTCACACACTTCCTTTCTGTGACTTCACACACCTCCATTCTGTGACTTCACACACCGCCATTCTATGACTTCACACACCTCCATTCTGTGACTTAACACACCTCCATTCTGTGACTTCACACACCTCCATTCTATGACTTCACACATCTCCGTTCTGTGACTTCACACACCTCCATTCTGGGTTCACACACCTCCATTCTGTGACTTAACACACCTCCATTCTGTGACTTCACACACCTCCATTCTATGACTTCACACATCTCCATTCTGTGACTTCACACACCTCCATTCTGTGACTTCACACACCTCCATTCTGACTTCACACACCTCCATTCTGTGCCTTCACACACATCTATTCTATGATTTCAAACACCTCTATTCTATGACCTCACACACCACTATTCTATGACTTCACACCTCAATTTTCAATTCACACAGCACCATTCTGTGACTTCTCACACCTCCATTCTGACTTCACGCTCCTCCTTTCTGTGACTTCACACACCTCCATTCCATGACTTCACATACCTCCATTCGATGACTTCACACACCTCCATTTTGACTTCACACACCTCCATTTTGTGACTTCACACACCTCCATTTGTGACTTCACACACCTCCATTCTGTTACTTCACACACCTCCGTTTTTCCTTCACACACCTATATTCTGTGACTTCACACACCTATATTCTGTGACTTCACACTCCTCTATTGTTTGACTTCACACAGCTCCATTCTTTGACTTCACACAACTCCATTCCATGACTTCACACACCTCCATTCTATGAGTTTACACACCTCCATTCTGTGACTTCACACACCTCCATTTTGACTTCACACACCTCCATTCTATGACTTCACAAACCTCCATTCTTACTTCAGAAAGTCCCATTCTATGACTTCACAAAGCTCCATTCTATGATTTTACACACCTCCATTCTGTGACTTCACACACCTCCATTCTATAACTTCACACACCTCCATTCTGTGACTTCACACACCTTCATCTATGACTTCACACACCTCCATTCTATAACTTAACACAACTACATTGTGACTTCACACATCTCCATTCTATGAGTTCACACACCTGCATTGTGACTTCACACACCTCTATTCTATGACTTCACCCACCACCATTCCGACTTCACAAACCTCCATTTTGACTTCACACGCCTCAGTTCTGTGACTTCACACACCTCCATGCTATGATTTCACACACTTCCATTCTATGACTTCACACAGCTAGATTCTATGACTTCACACACCTCATTTCTGAGTTGACACACCTCCATTCTGTGATTTCACACACCTCCAATCTGACTTCACACACCTCCATTCTATGACTTCACACACCTCCATTGTGAAGTCACACACCTCCATTCTATGAGTTCACACACCTCCATTCAGACTTCACACACCTCCATTCTATGACTTCACACAGCTAAATTCTGACTTCACACCTCCATTTGTGACTTCACACTCCACAATTTTGACTTCACACACCTCAATTCCATGACTTCACACACCTCCATTCTATGAGTTTACACACCACCACTCTATGACTTCAAACACCTCCATTTTGAGTTCACACACCTCCATTCTATGAGTTCACACACCTACATTCTGTGACTTCACACACTTCCTTTCTGTGACTTCACACACCTCCATTCTGTGACTTCACACACCTCCATTCTGACTTCACACACCTCCATTCTATGACTTCACACACTTCCTTTCTGTGACTTCACACACCTCCATTCGGTGACTTCACACACCTCCATTCTGTGACTTCACATACCTCCATTCTGTGACTTAACACACCTCCATTCTGTGACTTCACACACCTCCATTCTATGACTTCACACACCTCCATTCTGTGACTTCACACACCTCCATTCTGGGTTCACACACCTCCAATCTGTGACTTCACACACCTCCATTTTGTGACTTCACACATCTCCATTCTATGACTTCACACACCTCCATTCTATGACTTCACACACCTCCATTCTATGATTTTACACACCTCCATTCTGTGACTTCACACACCTCCATTCTATAACTTCACACACCTCCATTCTGTGACTTCACACACCTTCATCTATGACTTCACACACCTCCATTCTATGACTTCACACACCTCATTTCTATGACTTCACACACCTCCATTTTGTGACTTCACACACCTCCATTCTGTGATTTCACACACCTCCATTCTGTGTCTTCACACACCTCCATTCTATGACTTCACACACCTCCATTCTATAACTTAACACACCTACATTGTGACTTCACACACCTCCATTCTATGAGTTCACACACCTGCATTGTGACTTCACACACCTCCATTCTATGACTTCACCCACCACCATTCCGACTTCAGAAACCTACATTTTGACTTCACACGCCTCAGTTCTGTGACTTCACACACCTCCATGCTATGATTTCACACACTTCCATTCTATGACTTCACACACCTAGATTCTATGACTTCACACACCTCATTTCTGAGTTGACACACCTCCAATCTGTGATTTCACACACCTCCAATCTGACTTCACACACCTCCATTCTGTGACTTCACACACCTCCATTCTGTGACTTCACACACCGCCATTCTATGACTTCACACACCTCCATTCTGTGACTTCACACACCTCCATTCTGTGACTTCACACACCTCCATTCTATGACTTCACACACCTCCATTCTGTGACTTCACACACCTCCATTCTGGGTTCACACACCTCCAATCTGTGACTTCACACACCTCCATTATGTGACTTCACACACTTCCATTTTATGACTTCACACACCTCCATTCTATGACTTCACACACCTCCATTCTATGATTTTACACACCTCCATTCTGTGACTTCACACACCTCCATTCTATAACTTCATACACCTCCATTCTGAGACTTCACACACCTTCATCTATGACTTCACACACCTCCATTCTATGACTTCACACACCTCCATTCTATGACTTCACACACCTCCATTCTGTGACTTCACACACCTCCATTCTATGATTTCACACACCTCCATTCTGTGACTTCACACACCTCCATTCTATGACTTCACACACCTCCATTCTATAACTTAACACACCTACATTGTGACTTCACACACCTCCATTCTATGAGTTCACACACCTGCATTGTGACTTCACACACCTCCATTCTATGACTTCACCCACCACCATTCCGACTTCACAAACCTCCATTTTGACTTCACACGCCTCAGTTCTGTGACTTCACACACCTCCAGGCTATGATTTCACACACTTCCATTCTATGACTTCACACACCTAGATTCTATGACTTCACACACCTCATTTCTGAGTTGACACATCTCCTTTCTGTGATTTCACACACCTCCAATCTGACTTCACACAACTCCCTTCTATGAGTTCACACACCTCCATTCTGACTTCACACACCTCCATTCTATGAGTTCACACACCTCCATTCTGACTTCACACACCTCCATTCTGTGACTTCACACACCTCCATTCTGTGACTTCACACTCCTCCATTCTGTGACTTCACACACATCCATTTTTTGGATTCACATACCTCCATTCTTTGACTTCACACACCTCCATTCCATGACTTCACACACCTCCAATCCATGAGTTCACACACCTCCATTCTATGAGTTCACACACCTCTATTTTGACTTCACACACCTCCAATCCATGAGTTCACACACCTCCATTCTGTGACTTCACACACCTTCATTCTTACTTCAGAAACATCCATTCTAAGACTTCACACACCTCCATTCTGTGACTCCACACACCTCCATTATGAGTTCACACACCTCCATTTTGTGACTTCACAAACCTTCATTCTGTGACTTCACACACCTCCATTCTATGACTTCACACACCACCATTCTATGACTCCACACACCTCCATTATATGACTTCACACACCTCCATTCTGTGACTTCACACACCTCCATTCTATGACTTCACACACCTAAATTCTGTGACTTCACACACCTACATTGTGACTTCACAGACCTCCATTCTATGAGTTCACACAAATGCATTGTGAATTCACACACCTCTATACTATGACTTCACACACCTCCATTCTGACTTCACACACCCCCATTCTGACTTCACACACCTCAATACTGTGACTTCACACACCTCCATTCTATGATTTCACACAACTCCATTTTAAGACTTCACACACCTCCATTCTATGACTTCACACACCTCATTTCTGAGTTGACACACCTCCATTCTATGACTTCACACACCTCCAATCTGACTTCACACACCTCCATTCTATGACTTCACACACCTCCATTCTGTGACTTCAAAAACCTCCATTCTATGACTTCACACAATTCCATTGTGCCTTCACACACCTCCATTCTATGAGTTCACACACCGCCATCCTGACTTCACACACCTCCATTGTATGACTTCAAACAGCTCCATTCTGACTTCACACAGCTCCATTCTATGACTTCGCACACATCTATTCTGAATTCACACACGTCAATTCTGTGACTTCACACACCTCCATTCTGAGTTCACACACCTCCATTCTCTGACTTCACACACCTCCATTCTGTGACTTCACACACCTCCATTCTATGACTTCACACACCTCCATTCTATGACTTCACACACCCCCATTGTGTGACTTCACACACCTCCATTCTATGACTTCACACACCTCCATTCTGTGACTTCACACACCTCCATTCTGTGACTTCACACACCTCCATTCTGGGTTCACACACCTCCAATCTGTGACTTCACACACCTCCATTCTGTGACTTCACACATCGCCATTCTATGAATTCACACACCTCCATTCTATGACTTCACACACCTCCATTCTATGACTTCACACACCTCCATTCTGTGACTTCACACACCTCCATTCTATAAATTCACACACCTCCATTCTGTGACTTCACACACCTTCATCTATGACTTCACACACCTCCATTCTATAACTTAACACAACTACATTGTGACTTCACACATCTCCATTCTATGAGTTCACACACCTGCATTGTGACTTCACACACCTCTATTCTATGACTTCACCCACCACCATTCCGACTTCACAAACCTCCATTTTGACTTCACACGCCTCAGTTCTGTGACTTCACACACCTCCATGCTATGATTTCACACACTTCCATTCTATGACTTCACACAGCTAGATTCTATGACTTCACACACCTCATTTCTGAGTTGACACACCTCCATTCTGTGATTTCACACACCTCCAATCTGACTTCACACACCTCCATTCTATGACTTCACACACCTCCATTGTGAAGTCACACACCTCCATTCTATGAGTTCACACACCTCCATTCAGACTTCACACACCTCCATTCTATGACTTCACACAGCTAAATTCTGACTTCACACCTCCATTTGTGACTTCACACTCCACAATTTTGACTTCACACACCTCAATTCCATGACTTCACACACCTCCATTCTATGAGTTTACACACCACCACTCTATGACTTCAAACACCTCCATTTTGAGTTCACACACCTCCATTCTATGAGTTCACACACCTACATTCTGTGACTTCACACACTTCCTTTCTGTGACTTCACACACCTCCATTCTGTGACTTCACACACCTCCATTCTGACTTCACACACCTCCATTCTATGACTTCACACACTTCCTTTCTGTGACTTCACACACCTCCATTCGGTGACTTCACACACCTCCATTCTGTGACTTCACATACCTCCATTCTGTGACTTAACACACCTCCATTCTGTGACTTCACACACCTCCATTCTATGACTTCACACACCTCCATTCTGTGACTTCACACACCTCCATTCTGGGTTCACACACCTCCAATCTGTGACTTCACACACCTCCATTTTGTGACTTCACACATCTCCATTCTATGACTTCACACACCTCCATTCTATGACTTCACACACCTCCATTCTATGATTTTACACACCTCCATTCTGTGACTTCACACACCTCCATTCTATAACTTCACACACCTCCATTCTGTGACTTCACACACCTTCATCTATGACTTCACACACCTCCATTCTATGACTTCACACACCTCATTTCTATGACTTCACACACCTCCATTTTGTGACTTCACACACCTCCATTCTGTGATTTCACACACCTCCATTCTGTGTCTTCACACACCTCCATTCTATGACTTCACACACCTCCATTCTATAACTTAACACACCTACATTGTGACTTCTCACACCTCCATTCTATGAGTTCACACACCTGCATTGTGACTTCACACACCTCCATTCTATGACTTCACCCACCACCATTCCGACTTCAGAAACCTACATTTTGACTTCACACGCCTCAGTTCTGTGACTTCACACACCTCCATGCTATGATTTCACACACTTCCATTCTATGACTTCACACACCTAGATTCTATGACTTCACACACCTCATTTCTGAGTTGACACACCTCCAATCTGTGATTTCACACACCTCCAATCTGACTTCACACACCTCCATTCTGTGACTTCACACACCTCCATTCTGTGACTTCACACACCGCCATTCTATGACTTCACACACCTCCATTCTGTGACTTCACACACCTCCATTCTGTGACTTCACACACCTCCATTCTATGACTTCACACACCTCCATTCTGTGACTTCACACACCTCCATTCTGGGTTCACACACCTCCAATCTGTGACTTCACACACCTCCATTATGTGACTTCACACACTTCCATTTTATGACTTCACACACCTCCATTCTATGACTTCACACACCTCCATTCTATGATTTTACACACCTCCATTCTGTGACTTCACACACCTCCATTCTATAACTTCATACACCTCCATTCTGAGACTTCACACACCTTCATCTATGACTTCACACACCTCCATTCTATGACTTCACACACCTCCATTCTATGACTTCACACACCTCCATTCTGTGACTTCACACACCTCCATTCTATGATTTCACACACCTCCATTCTGTGGACTTCACACACCTCCATTCTATGACTTCACACACCTCCATTCTATAACTTAACACACCTACATTGTGACTTCACACACCTCCATTCTATGAGTTCACACACCTGCATTGTGACTTCACACACCTCCATTCTATGACTTCACCCACCACCATTCCGACTTCACAAACCTCCATTTTGACTTCACACGCCTCAGTTCTGTGACTTCACACACCTCCAGGCTATGATTTCACACACTTCCATTCTATGACTTCACACACCTAGATTCTATGACTTCACACACCTCATTTCTGAGTTGACACATCTCCTTTCTGTGATTTCACACACCTCCAATCTGACTTCACACAACTCCCTTCTATGAGTTCACACACCTCCATTCTGACTTCACACACCTCCATTCTATGAGTTCACACACCTCCATTCTGACTTCACACACCTCCATTCTGTGACTTCACACACCTCCATTCTGTGACTTCACACTCCTCCATTCTGTGACTTCACACACATCCATTTTTTGGATTCACATACCTCCATTCTTTGACTTCACACACCTCCATTCCATGACTTCACACACCTCCAATCCATGAGTTCACACACCTCCATTCTATGAGTTCACACACCTCTATTTTGACTTCACACACCTCCAATCCATGAGTTCACACACCTCCATTCTGTGACTTCACACACCTTCATTCTTACTTCAGAAACATCCATTCTAAGACTTCACACACCTCCATTCTGTGACTCCACACACCTCCATTATGAGTTCACACACCTCCATTTTGTGACTTCACAAACCTTCATTCTGTGACTTCACACACCTCCATTCTATGACTTCACACACCACCATTCTATGACTCCACACACCTCCATTATATGACTTCACACACCTCCATTCTGTGACTTCACACACCTCCATTCTATGACTTCACACACCTAAATTCTGTGACTTCACACACCTACATTGTGACTTCACAGACCTCCATTCTATGAGTTCACACAAATGCATTGTGAATTCACACACCTCTATACTATGACTTCACACACCTCCATTCTGACTTCACACACCCCCATTCTGACTTCACACACCTCAATACTGTGACTTCACACACCTCCATTCTATGATTTCACACAACTCCATTTTAAGACTTCACACACCTCCATTCTATGACTTCACACACCTCATTTCTGAGTTGACACACCTCCATTCTATGACTTCACACACCTCCAATCTGACTTCACACACCTCCATTCTATGACTTCACACACCTCCATTCTGTGACTTCAAAAACCTCCATTCTATGACTTCACACAATTCCATTGTGCCTTCACACACCTCCATTCTATGAGTTCACACACCGCCATCCTGACTTCACACACCTCCATTGTATGACTTCAAACAGCTCCATTCTGACTTCACACAGCTCCATTCTATGACTTCGCACACATCTATTCTGAATTCACACACGTCAATTCTGTGACTTCACACACCTCCATTCTGAGTTCACACACCTCCATTCTCTGACTTCACACACCTCCATTCTGTGACTTCACACACCTCCATTCTATGACTTCACACACCTCCATTCTATGACTTCACACACCCCCATTGTGTGACTTCACACACCTCCATTCTATGACTTCACACACCTCCATTCTGTGACTTCACACACCTCCATTCTGTGACTTCACACACCTCCATTCTGGGTTCACACACCTCCAATCTGTGACTTCACACACCTCCATTCTGTGACTTCACACATCGCCATTCTATGAATTCACACACCTCCATTCTATGACTTCACACACCTCCATTCTATGACTTCACACACCTCCATTCTGTGACTTCACACACCTCCATTCTATGATTTCACACAACTCCATTCTTTGACTTCACACACCTCCATTCTATGACTTCATCCACCACCACTCCGACTTCACAAACCTCCATTTTGACTTCACACGCCTCAGTTCTGTGACTTCACACACCTCCATGCTATGATTTCACACACTTCCATTCTATGACTTCACACACCTTGATTGTATGACTTCACACACCTCATTTCTGAGTTGACACTCCTCCATTCTGTGATTTCACCCACCTACAATCTGACTTTACACACCTCCAATCTATGACTTCACACACTTCCATTGTGACTTCACACACCTCCATTCTATGAGTTCACACACCTCCATTCTGACTTCACACACCTCCATTCTATGACTTCACACAGCTAAATTCTGACTTCACACCTCCATTTGTGACTTCACACTCCACAGTATTGACTTCACACACCTCCATTGTGTGACTTCACACAACTCCATTCTGTGACTTCACACACATCCATTTTGACTTCACACACTTCCATTCTTTGACTTCACACACCTCCATTCCATGACTTCTCACACCTCCATTCTATGAGTTTACACACCACCACTCTATGAGTTCAAACGCCTCCATTTCGACTTCACACACCTCCATGCTATGACTTCACACACCTTCATTATTACTTCAGAATCATCCAATCTATGACTTCACACACCTCCATTCTATGACTTCACACACCTCCATTCTGACTTCACACACCTCCATTCTATGACTTCACACACGTCCATTCTATGACTTCACACACCTCCATTCTGTGACTTCACACACCTCCATTGTGAGTTCACACACCTGCATTCTGTGACTTCACCCACCTCCATTTTTTGAATTCACATACCTCCATTCTTTGACTTCACACACCTGCATTCCATGACTTCACACACCTCCATTCCATGACTTCACACACCTCCATTCTATGAGTTTACACACCACCACTATATGAGTTCAAACACCTCCATTTTGACTTCACACACCTCCATTCTATGAGTTCACACACCTCCATTCTGTGACTTCACACACTTCCTTTCTGTGACTTCACACACCTCCATTCTGTGACTTCACACACCTCCATTCTGAGTTCACACACCTCCATTCTATGACTTCACACACTTCCTTTCTTTGACTTCACACACCTCCATTCTGTGACTTCACACACCGCCATTCTATGACTTCACACACCTCCATTCTGTGACTTAACACACCTCCATTCTGTGACTTCACACACCTCCATTCTATGACTTCACACATCTCCATTCTGTGACTTCACACACCTCCATTCTGGGTTCACACACCTCCAATCTGTGACTTCACACACCTCCATTCTGTGACTTCACACATCTCCATTCTATGAGTTCACACACCTGCATTGTGACTTCACACACCTCCATTCTATGACTTCACCCACCACCATTCCGACTTCACAAACCTCCATTGTGACTTCACACGCCTCAGTTCTGTGACTTCACACACTTCCATGCTATGATTTCACACACTTCCATTCTATGACTTCACACACCTAGATTCTATGACTTCACACACCTCATTTCTGAGTTGACACACCTCCATTCTGTGATTTCACTCACCTCCAATCTGACTTCACACACCTCCATTCTGTGACTTCACACACCTCCATTCTGTGACTTCACACACCGCCATTCTATGACTTCACACACCTCCATTCTGTGACTTCACACACCTCCATTCTGTGACTTCACACACCTCCATTCTATGACTTCACACACCTTCATTCTGTGACTTCACACACCTCCATTCTGGGTTCACACACCTCCAATCTCTGACTTCACACACCTCCATTATGTAACTTCACACACTTCCATTTTATGACTTCACACACCTCCATTCTATGACTTCACACACCTCCATTCTATGATTTTACACACCTCCGTTCTGTGACTTCACACACCTCCATTCTATAACTTCACACACCTCCATTCTGTGATTTCACACACCTTCATCTATGACTTCACACACCTCCATTCTATGACTTCACACACCTCCATTCTATGACTTCACACACCTCCATTCTGTGACTTCACTCACCTCCATTCTATGATTTCACACACCTCCATTCTGTGACTTCACACACCTCCATTCTATGACTTCACACACCTCCATTCTATAACTTAACACACCTACATTGTGACTTCACACACCTCCATTCTATGAGTTCACACACCTGCATTGTGACTTCACACACCTCCATTCTATGACTTCACCCACCACCATTCCGACTTCACAAACCTCCATTTTGACTTCACACGCCTCAGTTCTGTGACTTCACACACCTCCAGGCTATGATTTCACACACTTCCAATCTATGACTTCACACACCTAGATTCTATGACTTCACACACCTCATTTTTGAGTTGACACATCTCCTTTCTGTGATTTCACACACCTCCATTCTGTGACTTCACACTCCTCCATTCTGTGACTTCACACACATCCATTTTGACTTCACACACTTCCATTCTTTGACTTCACACACCTCCATTCTGTGACTTCACACACCTCCATTCTGTGACTTCACACACCTCCATTCTATGAGTTTACACACCACCACTCTATGAGTTCCAACACCTCCATTTTGACTTCACAAACCTCCATTCTATGACTTCACACACCTTCATTATTACTTCAGAATCATCAATTCTATGACTTCACACACCTCCATTCTATGACTTCACAAAATTCCATTCTGTGACTTCACACACCTCCATTCTGCTTTCACACACCTCCATTCTATGACTTCACACACGTCCATTCTATGACTTCACCCACCTTCATTCTGTGACTTCACACACCTCCATTGTGAGTTCGCACACCTGCATTCTGTCACTTCACAGACCTCCATTCTGTGACTTCACACACGTCCATTCTGTGACTTCACTCACCTCCATTTTTTGTATTCACATACATCCATACTTTGACTTCACACACCTCCATTCCAGGACTTCACACACCTCCAATCCATGAGTACACACACCTCCGTTCTATGAGTTCACACACCTCTATTTTGACTTCACACACCTCCATTCTATGACTTCACACACCTTCATTCTTACTTCAGAAACATCCATTCTATGACTTCACACTCCTCCATTCTGTGACTCCACACACGTACATTATGAGTTCACACACCTCCATTCTGTGACTTCACAAACCTTCATTCTGTGACTTCACACACCTCCATTCTATGACTTCACACACCTCCATTCTATGACTTCACACACCTCCATTATATGACTTCACACACCTCCATTCTGTGACTTCACACACCTCCATTCTATGACTTCACACACCTAAATTCTGTGACTTCACACACCTACATTGTAACTTCACAGACCTCCATTCTATGAGTTCACACAAATGCATTGTGAATTCACACACCTCTATTCTATGACTTCACACACCTCCATTCTGACTTCACACACCCCCATTCTGATTTCACACACCTCAATACTGTGACTTCACACACCTCCATTCTATGATTTCACACAACTCCATTAAGACTTCACACACCTCCATTCTATGACTTCACACACCTCCTTTCTGAGTTGACACACCTCCATTCTATGACTTCACACACCTCCAATCTGACTTCACACACCTCCATTCTATGACTTCACACACCTCCATTCTGTGACTTCAAAAACCTCCATTCTATGCCTTCACACAATTCCATTGTGACTTCACACACCTCCATTCTATGAGTTCACACACCGCCATTTTGACTTCACACACCTCCATTCTATGACTTCACACAGCTCCATTCTGACTTCACACAGCTCCATTCTATGACTTCGCACACATCTATTCTGACTTCACACACGTCCATTCTGTGACTTCACACACCTCCATTCTGAGTTCACACACCTCCATTCTCTGACTTCACACACCTCCATTCTGTGACTTCACACACCTCCATTTTCTGACTTCACACACCTCCATTCTATGACTTCACACACCCCCATTGTGTGACTTCACACACCTCCATTCTATGACTTCACATACCTCCATTCTGTGACTTCACACACCTCCATTCTGGGTTCACACACCTCCAATCTGTGACTTCACACACCTCCATCTGTGACTTCACACACCGCCATTCTATGAATTCACACACCTCCATTCTATGATTTTACACATCTCCATTCTGTGACTTCAATCACCTCCATTCTATAAATTCACACACCTCCATTCTGTGACTTCACACACCTTCATCTATGACTTCACACACCTCCATTCTATGACTTCACACACCTCCATTCTATGACTTCACACACCTCCATTCTGTGACTTCACACACCTCCATTCTATGATTTCACACAACTCCATTCTTTGACTTCACACACCTCCATTCTATTACTTCATCCACCACCATTCCGACTTCACAAACCTCCATTTTGACTTCACACGCCCCAGTTCTGTGACTTCACACACCTCCATGCTATGATTTCACACACTTCCATTCTATAACTTCACACAGCTAGATTCTATGACTTCACACACCTCATTTCTGAGTTGTCACACCTCCATTCTTTGATTTCACCCACCTCCAATCTGACTTCACACACCTCCATTCTATGACTTCACACACTTCCATTCTATGACTTCACACAGCTAAATTCTGACTTCACACCTCCATTTGTGACTTCACACTCCACAGTATTGACTTCACACACCTTCATTCTGTGACTTCACACAACTCCATTCTGTGACTTCACACACCTCCATTTTGACTTCACACACTTCCATTCTTTGACTTCACACACCTCCATTCTGTGACTTCACACACCTCCATTCCATGACTTCTCACACCTCCATTCTATGAGTTTACACACCACCACTCTATGAGTTCAAACACCTCCATTTCGACTTCACACACCTCCATGCTATGACTTCACACACCTTCATTATTACTTCAGAATCATCCAATCTATGACTTCACACACCTCCATTCTATGACTTCACACACCTCCATTCTGACTTCACACACCTCCATTCTATGACTTCACACACGTCCATTCTATGACTTCACACACCTCCATTCTGTGACTTCACACACCTCCATTGTGAGTTCACACACCTGCATTCTGTCACTTCACACACCTCCATTCTGTGACTTCACACACCTCCATTCTGTGACTTCCCTCACCTCCATTTTTTGAATTCACATACCTCCATTCTTTGACTTCACACACCTCCATTCCATGACTTCACACACCTCCATTTCATGACTTCACACACCTCCATTCTATGAGTTCACACACCTCCATTTTGACTTCACAAACCTGCATTCTATGACTTCACACCCCTTCATTCTTACTTCAGAAACATCCATTCTATGACTTCACACACCTCCATTCTGTGACTCCACACACCTCCATTATGGGTTCACACACCTCCATTCTGTGACTTCACACACCTTCATTCTGTGACTTGACACACCTCCATTCTATGACTTGACACACCTCCATTCTATGACTTCACACACCTCCATTATATGACTTCACACACCTCCATTCTGTGACTTCACAGACCTCCATTCTATGACTTCACACACCTAAATTCTGAGACTTCACACACCTCCATTCTGACTTCACACACCTCAATTCTGACTTCACACACCTCAATACTGTGACTTCACACACCTCCATTCTATGATTTCACACACCTCCATTTTCAGACTTCACACACCTCCATTCTATGACTTCACACACCTCCATTCTGAGTTCACACACCTCCATTCTGTGACTTCACACACCTCCAATCTGACTTCACACACCTCCATTCTATGACTTCACACACCTCCATTCTGTGACTTCAAAAACCTCAATTCTATGACTTCACACCCTTCCATTGTGAGTTCACACACCTCAATTCTATGAGTTCACACACCGCCATTCTGACTTCACACACCTCCATTCTGTGACTTCACACAGCTCCATTCTGACTTCACACACCTCCATTCTATGACTTCACACACCTAAATTCTATGACTTCACACACCTCCATTCAATGACTTCACACACCTCCATTCTGTGACTTCACACACCTCCATTCTATGACTTCACACACCTCCATTCTATGACTTCACACACCTCCATTGTATGACTTCGTACACCTCCATTTTATGACTTTCCACAACACCTTTGTGTGACTTCACACACTTCCAATGTTTGACTTCACAAAGCTCCATTCCGTGACTTCACACACCTCCATTCTTCGACTACACACACCTCCATTTTGAGATTACAAACCTCCATTTTGTGACTTCACACTCCTCCATTTGTGACTTTACACACCACCATTTTGACTTCACACACCTCCATTCTGTGACTTCACACACCTCCATTTTGTGACTTTACACACCTCCATTTACACTTCACACACTTCCATTCTGTGACTTCACACACCTCTATTCTGTGACTTCACACACCTCCATTTTGACTTCACACACTTCCGTTCTGTGACTTCACACACCTCCATTCTATAACTTCACACATCTCCAATCTGACTTCACACAACTCAATTCTATGAATTCACACACCTCCATTCTGTGACTTCAAAAACCTCCATTCTATGACTTCCCACACCTCCATTGAGACTTCACACACCTCCATTATATGAGTTCACACACCGCCATTCTAACTTCACACACCTCCATTCTATGACTTCACACAGTTCCATTCTGACTTCACACACCTCCATTCTATGACTTCTCACACCTAAATTCTATGACTTCACAAACCTCCATTTAATGACTTCACACACCTCCATTCTGTGACTTCACACACCTCCATTCTATGACTTCACACACCTCCATTGTGACTTCACACACCTCCATTCTATGACCACACACACCTCCATTCTGACTTCACACACCTCCATTCTATGACTTCACACAGCTAAATTCTGACTTCACACCTCCATTTGTGACTTCACACTCCACAGTTTTGACTTCACACACCTCCATTCTTTGACTTCACACACCTCCATTCTGTGAATTCACACACATCCATTTTGACTTCACACACTTCCATTCTTTAACTTCACACACCTCCATTCTGTGACTTCACACACCTCCATTCTGTGACTTCACACACCTCCATTCTATGAGTTTAAACACCACCACTCTATGAGTTCAAACACCTCCATTTTGACTTCACACACCTCCATTCTATGACTTCACACACCTTCATTATTACTTCAGAATCATCCATTCTATGACTTCACACACCTCCATTCTATGACTTCACAAAATTCCATTCTGTGACTTCACATACCTCCATTCTGACTTCACACACCTCCATTCTATGACTTCACACACGTCCATTCTATGACTTCACACACCTCCATTCTGTGACTTCACACACCTCCATTGTGAGTTCACACACCTGCATTCTGTCACTTCACAGACCTCCATTCTGTGACTTCACACACCTCCATTCTGTGACTTCACTCACCTCCATTTTTTGAATTCACATATCTCCATTCTTTGACTTCACACACCTCCATTCCATGACTTCACACACCTCCATTCCATGACTTCACACACCTCCATTCTATGAGTTCACACACCACCATTTTGACTTCACACACCTCCATTCTATGACTTCACACACCTTCATTCTTACTTCAGAAACATCCATTCTATGACTTCACACACCTCCATTCTGTGACTCCACACACCTCCATTATGAGTTCACACACCTCCATTCTGTGACTTCACACACCTTCATTCTGTGACTTGACACACCTCCATTCTATGACTTCACACACCTACATTGTGACATCACAGACCTCCATTCTATGAGTTCACACAAATGCATTGTGAATTCACACACCTCTATTCTATGACTTCACACACCTCCATTCTGACTTCACACACCTCCATTCCGACTTCACACACCTCAATACTGTGACTTCACACACCTCCATTCTATGATTTCACACACCTCCATTTTAAGACTTCACACACCTCCATTCTATGACTTCACACACCTCCTTTCTGAGTTGACACACCTCCATTTTATGACTTCACACACCTCCAAACTGACTTCACACACCTCCATTCTATGACTTCACACACCTCCATTCTGTGACTTCGAAAACCTCCATTCTATGACTTCACACACTTCCATTGTGACTTCACACACCTCCATTCTATGAGTTCACACACCGCCATTCTGACTTCACACACCCCCATTCTATGACATCACACATCTCAATTCTGACTTCACACAGCACCATTCTATGACTTCGCACACATCTAATCTGACTTCACACACCTCCATTCTGTGACTTCACACACCTCCATTCTGAGTTCACACACCTCCATTCTCTGACTTCACACACCTCCATTCTGTGACTTCACACACCTCCATTCTATGACTTCACACACCTCCATTCTATGACTTCACACACCTCCATTGTGTGACTTCACACACCTCCATTTTATGACTTCACACACCTCCATTCTGTGACTTCACACACCTCCATTCTGTGACTTCACACACCTCCATTCTATGACTTCACACACCTAAATTCTATGACTTCACACACCTCCATTCAATGACTTCACACACCTCCATTCTGTGACCTCACACACCTCCATTCTATGACTTCACACACCTCCATTCTGTGACTTCACACACCTCCATTCTATGACTTCACACACCTCCATTCTATGACTTCGCACACCTCCATTCTATGAGTTCACACACCTGCATTGTGACTTAACACACCTCCATTCTATGACTTCACACACATCCATTCTGACTTCACACATATCCATTTTGACTTCACACACCTCCGTTCTATGACATCACACACCTCCATTCTATGACTTCACACACTTCCATTCTATGACTTCACACACCTCCATTCTATGACTTCACACAATCCCATTCAAACACTTCACACACCTGCATTCTGTCTTCACACACCTCCATTCTATGACTTCATACACCTCCATTTTATGACTTTCCACATCTCCTTTCTGTAACTTCACACACTTCCAATGTTTGACTTCACAAACCTCCATTCCGTGACTTCACACACCTCCATTCTTCGACTACACACACCTCCATTTTGAGATTAAACACCTCCATTTTGTGACTTCACACTCCTCCATTTGTGACTTTACACACCACCATTTGGACTTCACACACCTCCATTCTGTGACTTCACACACCTCCATTCTGTGACTTTACATACCTCCATTTTGACTTCACACACTTCCATTCTGTGACTTCACACACCTCCATATTGTGACTTCACACACCTCCATTTTGACTTCACACACTTCCGTTCTGTGACTTCACACACCTCCATTCTATGACTTCACACACCTCCAATCTGACTTCACACATCTCCATTCTATGACTTCACACACCTCCATTCTGTGACTTCAAAAACCTCCATTCTATGACTTCCCACACCTCCATTGTGACTTCACACACCTCCATTATATGAGTTCACACACCGCCATTCTGACTTCACACACCTCCATTCTATGACTTCACACAGTTCCATTCTGACTTCACACACCTCCATTCTATGACTTCGCACACATCTATTCCGACTTCACACACCTCCATTCTGTGACTTCACACAACGCCATTCTGAGTTCACACACCTCCATTCTGTGACGTCACACACCTCCATTCTATAACTTCACACACTTCCATTCTATAACTTTCCACAACTCCATTCTGTGACTTCATACACCTCCCTTGTGAGTTCACACGCCTCCATTCTGTGACTTCACACACCTCAATACTGTGACTTCACACACCTCCATTTTGTGATTACACACACCTTCATTTTAAGACTTCACACACCTCCATTCAATGACTTCACACACCTCCTTTCTGATTTGACACACCTCCATTCTATGACTTCACACACCTCCAAACTGACTTCACACACCTCCATTCTATGACTTCACACACCTCCATTCTGTGACTTCGAAAACCTCCATTCTATGACTTCACACACTTCCATTGTGACTTCACACACCTCCATTCTATGAGTTCACACACCGCCATTCTGACTTCACACACCCCCATTCTATGACATCACACATCTCCATTCTGACTTCACACAGCTCCATTCTATGACTTCGCACACATCTAATCTGACTTCACACACGTCCATTCTGTGACTTCACACACCTCCATTCTGAGTTCACACACCTCCATTCTCTGACTTCACACACCTCCATTCTGTGACTTCACACACCTCCATTCTATGACTTCACACACCTCCATTCTATGACTTCACACACCTCCATTGTATGACTTCGTACACCTCCATTTTATGACTTTCCACATCTCCTTTGTGTAACTTCACACACTTCCAATGTTTGACTTCACAAAGCTCCATTCCGTGACTTCACACACCTCCATTCTTCGACTACACACACCTCCATTTTGAGATTACAAACGTCCATTTTGTGACTTCACACTCCTCCATTTGTGACTTTACACACCACCATTTTGACTTCACACACCTCCATTCTGTGACTTCACACACCTCCATTTTGTGACTTTACACACCTTCATTTAGACTTCACACACTTCCATTCTGTGACTTCACACACCTCTATTCTGTGACTTCACACACCTCCATTTTGACTTCACACACTTCCGTTCTGTGACTTCACACACCTCCATTCTATAACTTCACACATCTCCAATCTGACTTCACACAACTCAATTCTATGAATTCACACACCTCCATTCTGTGACTTCAAAAACCTCCATTCTATGACTTCCCACACCTCCATTGTGACTTCACACACCTCCATTATATGAGTTCACACACCGCCATTCTAACTTCACACACCTCCATTCTATGACTTCACACAGTTCCATTCTGACTTCACACACCTCCATTCTATGACTTCGCACACATCTATTCTGACTTCACACACCTCCATTCTTTGACTTCACACAACTCCATTCTGAGTTCACACACCTCCATTCTGTGACGTCACACACCTTCATTCTATAACTTCACACACTTCCATTGTATAACTTCACACAACTCCATTCTGTGACTTCATACACCTCCCTTGTGAGTTCACACGCCTCCATTCGGTGACTTCACACACCTCCATTCTGTGACTTCACACACCTCCATTCTATGACTTCACACACCTATTTTATGAATTCACACACCTCCATTCTGTGACTTCACACACCTCCATTCTATGACTTCACACAACACCATTCTGTGACTTCACACACTTCCATTTGAGTTCACACACCTCCATTCTGTGACTTCACACAGCTTCATTTTGTGACTTCACACACCTCCATTCTATGACTTCACACACCTTCATTCTATGACTTCACACACCTCCCTTCTATGACTTGACACACCTCCTTTCTGTGACTTCACACACCTCCATTCTATGAGTTCACACAGCTGCATTCTGACTTAACACACCTCCATTCTATGACTTTACACACCTCCATTCTATGAGTTCACACGCATCCATTACATGAGTTCACACACCACCATTTTGACTTCACACACCTCCATTCTATGACTTCACACACCTTCATTCTTACTTCAGAAACATCCATTCTGAGCTTCACACAGCTCCATTCTATGACAACACAAACCTCCATTCTATCACTTCACACACCTCCATTCTATGACTTCACACACCTCCATTCTATGACTTCACACACCCACATTGTGTGACTTTACACACCTCCATTCTATGACTTCCCAAACCTCCATTCTGTGATATCACACACCTCCATTCTGAGTTCACACACCTCCATTCTGTGACTTCACACACCTCCAATCTGACTTTACACACCTCCATTCTATAACTTCTCACACTTCTATTCTATAACTTCACAGAACTCCATTCTGTGACTTCATACACCTCCCTTGTGAGTTCACATGCCTCCATTCTGTGACTTCACACACCTCCATTCTGTGACTTCACACACCTCCATTCTATGACTTCACCCACCACCATTCCGACTTCACAAACCTCCATTTTGACTTCACACGCCTCAGTTCTGTGACTTCACACACCTCCAGGCTATGATTTCACACACTTCCAATCTATGACTTCACACACCTAGATTCTATGACTTCACACACCTCATTTTTGAGTTGACACATCTCCTTTCTGTGATTTCACACACCTCCATTCTGTGACTTCACACTCCTCCATTCTGTGACTTCACACACATCCATTTTGACTTCACACACTTCCATTCTTTGACTTCACACACCTCCATTCTGTGACTTCACACACCTCCATTCTATGAGTTTACACACCACCACTCTATGAGTTCCAACACCTCCATTTTGACTTCACAAACCTCCATTCTATGACTTCACACACCTTCATTATTACTTCAGAATCATCAATTCTATGACTTCACACACCTCCATTCTATGACTTCACAAAATTCCATTCTGTGACTTCACACACCTCCATTCTGCTTTCACACACCTCCATTCTATGACTTCACACACGTCCATTCTATGACTTCACACACCTTCATTCTGTGACTTCACACACCTCCATTGTGAGTTCACACACCTGCATTCTGTCACTTCACAGACCTCCATTCTGTGACTTCACACACGTCCATTCTGTGACTTCACTCACCTCCATTTTTTGTATTCACATACATCCATACTTTGACTTCACACACCTCCATTCCAGGACTTCACACACCTCCAATCCATGAGTACACACACCTCCGTTCTATGAGTTCACACACCTCTATTTTGACTTCACACACCTCCATTCTATGACTTCACACACCTTCATTCTTACTTCAGAAACATCCATTCTATGACTTCACACTCCTCCATTCTGTGACTCCACACACGTACATTATGAGTTCACACACCTCCATTCTGTGACTTCACAAACCTTCATTCTGTGACTTCACACACCTCCATTCTATGACTTCACACACCTCCATTCTATGACTTCACACACCTCCATTATATGACTTCACACACCTCCATTCTGTGACTTCACACACCTCCATTCTATGACTTCACACACCTAAATTCTGTGACTTCACACACCTACATTGTAACTTCACAGACCTCCATTCTATGAGTTCACACAAATGCATTGTGAATTCACACACCTCTATTCTATGACTTCACACACCTCCATTCTGACTTCACACACCCCCATTCTGATTTCACACACCTCAATACTGTGACTTCACACACCTCCATTCTATGATTTCACACAACTCCATTAAGACTTCACACACCTCCATTCTATGACTTCACACACCTCCTTTCTGAGTTGACACACCTCCATTCTATGACTTCACACACCTCCAATCTGACTTCACACACCTCCATTCTATGACTTCACACACCTCCATTCTGTGACTTCAAAAACCTCCATTCTATGCCTTCACACAATTCCATTGTGACTTCACACACCTCCATTCTATGAGTTCACACACCGCCATTTTGACTTCACACACCTCCATTCTATGACTTCACACAGCTCCATTCTGACTTCACACAGCTCCATTCTATGACTTCGCACACATCTATTCTGACTTCACACACGTCCATTCTGTGACTTCACACACCTCCATTCTGAGTTCACACACCTCCATTCTCTGACTTCACACACCTCCATTCTGTGACTTCACACACCTCCATTTTCTGACTTCACACACCTCCATTCTATGACTTCACACACCCCCATTGTGTGACTTCACACACCTCCATTCTATGACTTCACATACCTCCATTCTGTGACTTCACACACCTCCATTCTGGGTTCACACACCTCCAATCTGTGACTTCACACACCTCCATCTGTGACTTCACACACCGCCATTCTATGAATTCACACACCTCCATTCTATGATTTTACACATCTCCATTCTGTGACTTCAATCACCTCCATTCTATAAATTCACACACCTCCATTCTGTGACTTCACACACCTTCATCTATGACTTCACACACCTCCATTCTATGACTTCACACACCTCCATTCTATGACTTCACACACCTCCATTCTGTGACTTCACACACCTCCATTCTATGATTTCACACAACTCCATTCTTTGACTTCACACACCTCCATTCTATTACTTCATCCACCACCATTCCGACTTCACAAACCTCCATTTTGACTTCACACGCCCCAGTTCTGTGACTTCACACACCTCCATGCTATGATTTCACACACTTCCATTCTATAACTTCACACAGCTAGATTCTATGACTTCACACACCTCATTTCTGAGTTGTCACACCTCCATTCTGTGATTTCACCCACCTCCAATCTGACTTCACACACCTCCATTCTATGACTTCACACACTTCCATTCTATGACTTCACACAGCTAAATTCTGACTTCACACCTCCATTTGTGACTTCACACTCCACAGTATTGACTTCACACACCTTCATTCTGTGACTTCACACAACTCCATTCTGTGACTTCACACACCTCCATTTTGACTTCACACACTTCCATTCTTTGACTTCACACACCTCCATTCTGTGACTTCACACACCTCCATTCCATGACTTCTCACACCTCCATTCTATGAGTTTACACACCACCACTCTATGAGTTCAAACACCTCCATTTCGACTTCACACACCTCCATGCTATGACTTCACACACCTTCATTATTACTTCAGAATCATCCAATCTATGACTTCACACACCTCCATTCTATGACTTCACACACCTCCATTCTGACTTCACACACCTCCATTCTATGACTTCACACACGTCCATTCTATGACTTCACACACCTCCATTCTGTGACTTCACACACCTCCATTGTGAGTTCACACACCTGCATTCTGTCACTTCACACACCTCCATTCTGTGACTTCACACACCTCCATTCTGTGACTTCCCTCACCTCCATTTTTTGAATTCACATACCTCCATTCTTTGACTTCACACACCTCCATTCCATGACTTCACACACCTCCATTTCATGACTTCACACACCTCCATTCTATGAGTTCACACACCTCCATTTTGACTTCACAAACCTGCATTCTATGACTTCACACCCCTTCATTCTTACTTCAGAAACATCCATTCTATGACTTCACACACCTCCATTCTGTGACTCCACACACCTCCATTATGGGTTCACACACCTCCATTCTGTGACTTCACACACCTTCATTCTGTGACTTGACACACCTCCATTCTATGACTTGACACACCTCCATTCTATGACTTCACACACCTCCATTATATGACTTCACACACCTCCATTCTGTGACTTCACAGACCTCCATTCTATGACTTCACACACCTAAATTCTGAGACTTCACACACCTCCATTCTGACTTCACACACCTCAATTCTGACTTCACACACCTCAATACTGTGACTTCACACACCTCCATTCTATGATTTCACACACCTCCATTTTCAGACTTCACACACCTCCATTCTATGACTTCACACACCTCCATTCTGAGTTCACACACCTCCATTCTGTGACTTCACACACCTCCAATCTGACTTCACACACCTCCATTCTATGACTTCACACACCTCCATTCTGTGACTTCAAAAACCTCAATTCTATGACTTCACACCCTTCCATTGTGAGTTCACACACCTCAATTCTATGAGTTCACACACCGCCATTCTGACTTCACACACCTCCATTCTGTGACTTCACACAGCTCCATTCTGACTTCACACACCTCCATTCTATGACTTCACACACCTAAATTCTATGACTTCACACACCTCCATTCAATGACTTCACACACCTCCATTCTGTGACTTCACACACCTCCATTCTATGACTTCACACACCTCCATTCTATGACTTCACACACCTCCATTGTATGACTTCGTACACCTCCATTTTATGACTTTCCACAACACCTTTGTGTGACTTCACACACTTCCAATGTTTGACTTCACAAAGCTCCATTCCGTGACTTCACACACCTCCATTCTTCGACTACACACACCTCCATTTTGAGATTACAAACCTCCATTTTGTGACTTCACACTCCTCCATTTGTGACTTTACACACCACCATTTTGACTTCACACACCTCCATTCTGTGACTTCACACACCTCCATTTTGTGACTTTACACACCTCCATTTAGACTTCACACACTTCCATTCTGTGACTTCACACACCTCTATTCTGTGACTTCACACACCTCCATTTTGACTTCACACACTTCCGTTCTGTGACTTCACACACCTCCATTCTATAACTTCACACATCTCCAATCTGACTTCACACAACTCAATTCTATGAATTCACACACCTCCATTCTGTGACTTCAAAAACCTCCATTCTATGACTTCCCACACCTCCATTGAGACTTCACACACCTCCATTATATGAGTTCACACACCGCCATTCTAACTTCACACACCTCCATTCTATGACTTCACACAGTTCCATTCTGACTTCACACACCTCCATTCTATGACTTCTCACACCTAAATTCTATGACTTCACAAACCTCCATTTAATGACTTCACACACCTCCATTCTGTGACTTCACACACCTCCATTCTATGACTTCACACACCTCCATTGTGACTTCACACACCTCCATTCTATGACCACACACACCTCCATTCTGACTTCACACACCTCCATTCTATGACTTCACACAGCTAAATTCTGACTTCACACCTCCATTTGTGACTTCACACTCCACAGTTTTGACTTCACACACCTCCATTCTTTGACTTCACACACCTCCATTCTGTGAATTCACACACATCCATTTTGACTTCACACACTTCCATTCTTTAACTTCACACACCTCCATTCTGTGACTTCACACACCTCCATTCTGTGACTTCACACACCTCCATTCTATGAGTTTAAACACCACCACTCTATGAGTTCAAACACCTCCATTTTGACTTCACACACCTCCATTCTATGACTTCACACACCTTCATTATTACTTCAGAATCATCCATTCTATGACTTCACACACCTCCATTCTATGACTTCACAAAATTCCATTCTGTGACTTCACATACCTCCATTCTGACTTCACACACCTCCATTCTATGACTTCACACACGTCCATTCTATGACTTCACACACCTCCATTCTGTGACTTCACACACCTCCATTGTGAGTTCACACACCTGCATTCTGTCACTTCACAGACCTCCATTCTGTGACTTCACACACCTCCATTCTGTGACTTCACTCACCTCCATTTTTTGAATTCACATATCTCCATTCTTTGACTTCACACACCTCCATTCCATGACTTCACACACCTCCATTCCATGACTTCACACACCTCCATTCTATGAGTTCACACACCACCATTTTGACTTCACACACCTCCATTCTATGACTTCACACACCTTCATTCTTACTTCAGAAACATCCATTCTATGACTTCACACACCTCCATTCTGTGACTCCACACACCTCCATTATGAGTTCACACACCTCCATTCTGTGACTTCACACACCTTCATTCTGTGACTTGACACACCTCCATTCTATGACTTCACACACCTACATTGTGACATCACAGACCTCCATTCTATGAGTTCACACAAATGCATTGTGAATTCACACACCTCTATTCTATGACTTCACACACCTCCATTCTGACTTCACACACCTCCATTCCGACTTCACACACCTCAATACTGTGACTTCACACACCTCCATTCTATGATTTCACACACCTCCATTTTAAGACTTCACACACCTCCATTCTATGACTTCACACACCTCCTTTCTGAGTTGACACACCTCCATTTTATGACTTCACACACCTCCAAACTGACTTCACACACCTCCATTCTATGACTTCACACACCTCCATTCTGTGACTTCGAAAACCTCCATTCTATGACTTCACACACTTCCATTGTGACTTCACACACCTCCATTCTATGAGTTCACACACCGCCATTCTGACTTCACACACCCCCATTCTATGACATCACACATCTCAATTCTGACTTCACACAGCACCATTCTATGACTTCGCACACATCTAATCTGACTTCACACACCTCCATTCTGTGACTTCACACACCTCCATTCTGAGTTCACACACCTCCATTCTCTGACTTCACACACCTCCATTCTGTGACTTCACACACCTCCATTCTATGACTTCACACACCTCCATTCTATGACTTCACACACCTCCATTGTGTGACTTCACACACCTCCATTTTATGACTTCACACACCTCCATTCTGTGACTTCACACACCTCCATTCTGTGACTTCACACACCTCCATTCTATGACTTCACACACCTAAATTCTATGACTTCACACACCTCCATTCAATGACTTCACACACCTCCATTCTGTGACCTCACACACCTCCATTCTATGACTTCACACACCTCCATTCTGTGACTTCACACACCTCCATTCTATGACTTCACACACCTCCATTCTATGACTTCGCACACCTCCATTCTATGAGTTCACACACCTGCATTGTGACTTAACACACCTCCATTCTATGACTTCACACACATCCATTCTGACTTCACACATATCCATTTTGACTTCACACACCTCCGTTCTATGACATCACACACCTCCATTCTATGACTTCACACACTTCCATTCTATGACTTCACACACCTCCATTCTATGACTTCACACAATCCCATTCAAACACTTCACACACCTGCATTCTGTCTTCACACACCTCCATTCTATGACTTCATACACCTCCATTTTATGACTTTCCACATCTCCTTTCTGTAACTTCACACACTTCCAATGTTTGACTTCACAAACCTCCATTCCGTGACTTCACACACCTCCATTCTTCGACTACACACACCTCCATTTTGAGATTAAACACCTCCATTTTGTGACTTCACACTCCTCCATTTGTGACTTTACACACCACCATTTGGACTTCACACACCTCCATTCTGTGACTTCACACACCTCCATTCTGTGACTTTACATACCTCCATTTTGACTTCACACACTTCCATTCTGTGACTTCACACACCTCCATATTGTGACTTCACACACCTCCATTTTGACTTCACACACTTCCGTTCTGTGACTTCACACACCTCCATTCTATGACTTCACACACCTCCAATCTGACTTCACACATCTCCATTCTATGACTTCACACACCTCCATTCTGTGACTTCAAAAACCTCCATTCTATGACTTCCCACACCTCCATTGTGACTTCACACACCTCCATTATATGAGTTCACACACCGCCATTCTGACTTCACACACCTCCATTCTATGACTTCACACAGTTCCATTCTGACTTCACACACCTCCATTCTATGACTTCGCACACATCTATTCCGACTTCACACACCTCCATTCTGTGACTTCACACAACGCCATTCTGAGTTCACACACCTCCATTCTGTGACGTCACACACCTCCATTCTATAACTTCACACACTTCCATTCTATAACTTTCCACAACTCCATTCTGTGACTTCATACACCTCCCTTGTGAGTTCACACGCCTCCATTCTGTGACTTCACACACCTCAATACTGTGACTTCACACACCTCCATTCTGTGATTACACACACCTTCATTTTAAGACTTCACACACCTCCATTCAATGACTTCACACACCTCCTTTCTGATTTGACACACCTCCATTCTATGACTTCACACACCTCCAAACTGACTTCACACACCTCCATTCTATGACTTCACACACCTCCATTCTGTGACTTCGAAAACCTCCATTCTATGACTTCACACACTTCCATTGTGACTTCACACACCTCCATTCTATGAGTTCACACGACCGCCATTCTGACTTCACACACCCCATTCTATGACATCACACATCTCCATTCTGACTTCACACAGCTCCATTCTATGACTTCGCACACATCTAATCTGACTTCACACACGTCCATTCTGTGACTTCACACACCTCCATTCTGAGTTTCACACACCTCCATTCTCTGACTTCACACACCTCCATTCTGTGACTTCACACACCTCCATTCTATGACTTCACACACCTCCATTCTATGACTTCACACACCTCCATTGTATGACTTCGTACACCTCCATTTTATGACTTTCCACATCTCCTTTGTGTAACTTCACACACTTCCAATGTTTGACTTCACAAAGCTCCATTCCGTGACTTCACACACCTCCATTCTTCGACTACACACACCTCCATTTTGAGATTACAAACGTCCATTTTGTGACTTCACACTCCTCCATTTGTGACTTTACACACCACCATTTTGACTTCACACACCTCCATTCTGTGACTTCACACACCTCCATTTTGTGACTTTACACACCTTCATTTAGACTTCACACACTTCCATTCTGTGACTTCACACACCTCTATTCTGTGACTTCACACACCTCCATTTTGACTTCACACACTTCCGTTCTGTGACTTCACACACCTCCATTCTATAACTTCACACATCTCCAATCTGACTTCACACAACTCAATTCTATGAATTCACACACCTCCATTCTGTGACTTCAAAAACCTCCATTCTATGACTTCCCACACACCTCCATTGTGACTTCACACACCTCCATTATATGAGTTCACACACCGCCATTCTAACTTCACACACCTCCATTCTATGACTTCACACAGTTCCATTCTGACTTCACACACCTCCATTCTATGACTTCGCACACATCTATTCTGACTTCACACACCTCCATTCTTTGACTTCACACAACTCCTTCTGAGTTCACACACCTCCATTCCTGTGACGTCACACACCTTCATTCTATAACTTCACACACTTCCATTGTATAACTTCACACAACCTCCAATTCTGTGACTTCATACACCTCCCTTGTGAGTTCACACGCCTCCATTTGGTGACTTCACACACCTCCATTCTGTGACTTCACACACCTCCATTCTATGACTTCACACACCTATTTTATGAATTCACACACCTCCATTCTGTGACTTCACACACCTCCATTCTATGACTTCACACAACACCATTCTGTGACTTCACACACTTCCATTTGAGTTCACACACCTCCATTCTGTGACTTCACACAGCTTCATTTTGTGACTTCACACACCTCCATTCTATGACTTCACACACCTTCATTCTATGACTTCACACACCTCCCTTCTATGACTTGACACACCTCCTTTCTGTGACTTCACACACCTCCATTCTATGAGTTCACACAGCTGCATTCTGACTTAACACACCTCCATTCTATGACTTTACACACCTCCATTCTATGAGTTCACACGCATCCATTACATGAGTTCACACACCACCATTTTGACTTCACACACCTCCATTCTATGACTTCACACACCTTCATTCTTACTTCAGAAACATCCATTCTGAGCTTCACACAGCTCCATTCTATGACAACACAAACCTCCATTCTATCACTTCACACACCTCCATTCTATGACTTCACACACCTCCATTCTATGACTTCACACACCCACATTGTGTGACTTTACACACCTCCATTCTATGACTTCCCAAACCTCCATTCTGTGATATCACACACCTCCATTCTGAGTTCACACACCTCCATTCTGTGACTTCACACACCTCCAATCTGACTTTACACACCTCCATTCTATAACTTCTCACACTTCTATTCTATAACTTCACACAACTCCATTCTGTGACTTCATACACCTCCCTTGTGAGTTCACATGCCTCCATTCTGTGACTTCACACACCTCCATTCTGTGACTTCACACACCTCCATTCTATGACTTCACACACCTATTTTATGAATTCACACACCTCCATTCTGTGACTTCACACACCTCCATTCTATGACTTCACACACCTCCATTCTGTGACTTCACACACCTCCATTTGAGTTCACACACCTCCATTCTGTGACTTCACACAGCTTCATTTTGTGACTTCACACACTCCATTCTATGACTTCACACACCTCCATTCTATGACTTCACACACCTCCATTTGTATGACTTGACACACCTCCATTCTGTGACTTCACACACCTCCATTCTATGAGTTCACACACCTCCATTCTATGACTTCACACACCTCCCTTCTTTGACTTCACACACCTCCATTCTATGAGTTCACACACATCCATCTATGAGTTCACACACCACCATTTTGACTTCACACACCTCCATTCTATGACTTCACATACCTTCATTCTTACTTCAGAAACATCCATTCTGAGCTTCACACACCTCCATTCTATGACAACACAAACCTCCATTCAATGACTTCACACACCTCCATTCTACGACTTCACACACCTCCATTCTATAACTTCAAACACCTCCATTCTGTGACTTCACACACCTCCATTCTATGAGTTCACACACCTGCATTGTGACTTCACACACCTCCATTCTATGACTTCACACGACCTCCATTCTGACTTCATACACCTCCATTCTGACTTCACAAACATCAATTCTGTGACTTCACACACTTCCATTCTATGATTTCACACACCTCCATTGTATGACTTCACACACCTCCATTCTATGATTTCATACACCTCTTTCTGAGTTGACACACCTCCATTCTATGACTTCACACATCTCCATTCTATGACTTCACACTCCTCCATTCTAACACTTCACACACCTGCATTGTGTCTTCACACACCTCCATTCTATGACTTCATACACCTCCGTTTCTATGACTTCACACATCTCCTTTCTGTAACTTCACATACTTCCAATGTGTGACCTCACAAACCGCCATTCCGAGACTTCACACACCTCCATTCTTTGACTTCGTACACCTCCATTCTTTGACTTCACACACCTCCATTTTGAGTTCACACACCTCCAATCTATGAGTAAACACACCTCCGTTCTGACTTCACACACCTCCATTCTATGACTTCACACAGCTCCATTCTGACTTCACACACCTCCATTCTATGACTTCACACACTTCCATTCTATGACTTCACACACCTCCATTCTGTGACTTCACACACCTCCATTCTGAGTTCACACACCTCCATTCTGTGACTTCACACACATCCATTCTGACTTCACACAACTCCATTCTATGACTTCACACACCTCCATTCTGTGCCTTCACACACCTCCATTCTATGACTTCACACACCTTCATTCTTACTTCACAAATATCCATTCTATGACTTCACACACCTCCATTCTATGACTTCACACACCTCCATTCTGTGACTTCACACACTTCCATTCTGCGACCTCACACACCTCCATTCTATGACTTCACACACCTCCATTCTATGACTTCACACAACTCCATTCTCACTTCACACACCTCCATTCTGTGACTTCACACAAGTCCATTCTATGATTTCACCCACATCCATTCTATGACTTCAAACACTTCCATTCTATGACTTCACACCAGTTTCATTCTGAATTCACACACCTCCATTCTGTGACTTCACACACCTCCATTCTGACTTCACAAACCTCCATACTATGATTTCCACACCTCCATTCTGTGACTTCGCACACCTCCATTCCATGACTTCCCACACCTCCATTGGATGACTTCACACACCTCCATTATTTGACTTCATACACCTCCATTCTATGAGTTCACACACCTCCATTCTGTGACTTCACACATCTTTATTGTTTGACTTCACACACCTCTATTCTTTGAATTCACACACCTCCATTCCATGACTTCACACACCTCCATTCTATGAGTTCACACACCTCCATTCTATGGGTTCACACACCTCCATTTTGCCTTCACACACCTCCATTCTATTACTTCACACACCTCCATTCTGACTTCACACACCTCCATTCTATGACTTCACACAACTCCATCTGACTTCACACACCACCATTCTGTGACTTCACACACCTCCATTCCATGACTTCACACACCTCCATTCTTTGACTTCATACACTTCCATTCTATGAGTTCACACACTTCCATTCTCTGACTTCACACACCTTTATTGTTTGACTTCACACACCTCCATTCTTTGACTTCCACACCTCCATTTCCATGACTTCACACACCTCCAATCTATGAGTTCACACACCTCCATTCTATGTGTTCACACAGCTCCATTTTGACTTCACACACCTCCATTCTTTGACTTCATACACCTTCATTCTCACTTCAGAAACATCCATTCTATGACTTCACGCACCTCCATTTTATGACTTCACAAACCTCCATTCTGTGACTTCACCCACCTCCATTCTGATTTCCCACACCTCCATTCTGTGACTTCACCCACCTCCATCCTGACTTCACACACCTCCATTCTGACTTCACACACCTCAATTCTTTGACTTCACACACCTCCATTCTATGAGTTCACACACATCCATTCTTTGAGTTCACACACCACCATTTTGACTTCACACACCTCCATTCTATGACTTCACACACCTTCATTCTTACTTCAGAAACATCCATTCTGAGCTTCACACACCTCCATTCTATGACAACACAAACCTCCATTCTATGACTTCACACACCTCCATTCTATGACTTCAAACACCTCCATTCTGTGACTTCACACCTCCATTCTATGAGTTCACACACCTGCATTGTGACTTCACACACCTCCATTCTATGACTTCAAACACCTCCATTCTGACTTCATACACCTCCATTCTGAGTTCACACACCTCCATTCTGTGACTTCACACACATCCATTCTGACTTCACACAACTCCATTCTATGACTTCACACACCTCCATTCTGTGCCTTCACACACCTCCATTGTATGACTTCACACACCTTCATTCTTACTTCACAAATATCCATTCTATGACTTCACACACCTCCATTCTATGACTTCACACACCTCCATTCTGTGACTTCACACACTTCCATTCTGCGACCTCACACACCTCCATTCTATGACTTCACACACCTCCATTCTATGACTTCACACAACTCCATTCTCACTTGACAAACCTCCATTCTGTGATTTCACACAAGTCCATTCTATGATTTCACCCACATCCATTCTTTGACTTCACACACTTCCATTCTATGACTTCACACCAGTTCATTCTGAATTCACACACCTCCATTCTGTGACTTCACACACCTCCATTCTGACTTCACACACCTCCATACTATGATTTCCACACCTCCATTCTGTGACTTCGCACACCTCCATTCCATGACTTCCCACACCTCCATTGGATGACTTCACACACCTCCCATTATTTGACTTCATACACCTCCATTCTATGAGTTCACACACCTCCATTCTGTGACTTCACACACCTTTATTGTTTGACTTCACACACCTCTATTCTTTGAATTCACACACCTCCATTCCATGACTTCACACACCTCCATTCTATGAGTTCACACACCTCCATTCTATGGGTTCACACACCTCCATTTTGCCTTCACACACCTCCATTCTATTACTTCACACACCTCCATCTGACTTCACACACCTCAATTCTATGACTTCACACAACTCCATCTGACTTCACACCACCACCATTCTGTGACTTCACACACCTCCATTCCATGACTTCACACACCTCCATTCTTTGACTTCATACACTTCCATTCTATGAGTTCACACACTTCCATTCTCTGACTTCACACACCTTTATTGTTTGACTTCACACACCTCCATTCTTTGACTTCCACACCTCCATTCCATGACTTCACACACCTCCAATCTATGAGTTCACACACCTCCATTCTATGTGTTCACACAGCTCCATTTTGACTTCACACACCTCCATTCTTTGACTTCATACACCTTCATTCTCACTTCAGAAACATCCAGTCTATGACTTCACGCACCTCCATTTTTATGACTTCACAAACCTCCATTCTGTGACATCACCCACCTCCATTCTGATTTCCCACACCTCCATTCTGTGGACTTCACCCACCTCCGTCCTGACTTCACACACCTCCATTCTGACTTCACACACCTCAATTCTTTGACTTCACACACCTCCATTTTATGAGTTCACACACATCCATTCTATGAGTTCACACACCACCATTTTGACTTCACACACCTCCATTCTATGACTTCACACACCTTCATTCTTACTTCAGAAACATCCATTCTGAGCTTCACACACCTCCATTCTATGACAACACAAACCTCCATTCTATGACTTAACACACCTCCATTGTATGACTTCAAACACCTCCATTCTGTGACTTCACACCTCCATTCTATGACTTCACACTCCTCCATTCTGACTTCATACACCTCCATTCTGACTTCACAAACATCAATTCTGTGACTTCACACACTTCCATTCTATGATTTCACACACCTCCATTGTATGACTTCACACACCTCCATTCTATGATTTCACACACCTCTTTCTGAGTTGACACACCTCCATTCTATGACTTCACACACCTCCAATCTGACTTCACACACACCTTCATTCTATGACTTCTCACACCTCCATTCTGTGACTTCAAAAACCTCCATTCTATGACTTCACACACCTCCATTGTGACTTCACACACCTCCATTCACAAAACCTCCATTCTATGACTTCACACAGCTCCATTCTGACTTCACACACCTCCATTCTATGATTTCGCACACTTCTATTCTGACATCACACACCTCCATTCTGTGACTTCACACACCTCCATTTTGACTTCACACACCTCCATTCTATGACTTCACACACCTCCATTCTGACTCCACACACCTCCATTCTATGACTACACACAACTCCATCTGACTTCACACACCACCATTCTGTGACTTCACACACCTCCATTCCGTGACTTCACACACCTCCATTCTATGACTTCACACACCTCCATTCTATGACTTCACACACCTCCATTCTATGACTTCACACAACTCCATTCTGACTTCACACACCTCCATTCTGTGACTTCACACAAGTCCATTCTATGATTTCACACACATCCATCCTATGACTTCACACACTTCCATTCTATGACTTCACACCCCTTCATTATGAATTCACACACCTCCATTCTGTGACTTCACACACCTCCATTCTGACTTCACACACCTCCTTTCTATGACTTCCACACCTCCATTCTGTGACTTCGCACACCTCCTTTCCATGACTTCCCACACCTCCATTGGATGACTTCACACAACCTCCATTATTTGACTTCATACACCTCCATTCTATGAGTTTCACACACCTCCATTCTGTGACTTCACACACCTTTATTGTTTGACTTCACACACCTCCATTCTTTGACTTCACACACCTCCATTCCATGACTTCACACACCTCCATTCTATGAGTTCACACACCTCCATTCTATGAGTTCACACACCTCCATTTTGACTTCACACACCTCCATTCTATGACTTCACACACCTCCATTCTGACTTCACACACCTCCATTCTATGACTTCACACAACTCCATCTGACTTCACACACCACCATTCTGTGACTTCACCCACCTCCATTCCATGACTTCACACACCTCCATTCTTTGACTTCATACACCTCCATTCTATGAGTTCACACACTTCCATTCTGTGACTTCACACACCTCTATTGTTTGACTTCGCACACCTCCATTCTTTGACTTCCACACCTCCATTCCATGACTTCACACACCTCCAATCTATGAGTTCACACACCTCCATTGTATGTGTTCACACACCTCCATTTGACTTCACACACCTCCATTCTTTGACTTCATACACCTTCATTCTCACTTCAGAAACATCCATTCTATGACTTCACGCACCTCCATTCTATGACTTCACAAACCTCCGTTCTGTGACTTCACACACCTCCATTCTGATTTCCCACACCTCCATTCTGTGACGTCACCCACCTCCATCCTGACTTCACACACCTCCATTCTGACTTCACACACCTCAATTCTTTGACTTCACACACCTCCATTCTATGAGTTCACACACATGCATTCTATGAGTTCACACACCACCATTTTGATTTCACACACCTCCATTCTATGACTTCACACACCTTCATTCTTACTTCAGAAACATCCATTCTGAGCTTCACACACCTCCATTCTATGAAAACACAAAACTCCATTCTATGACTTCACACACCTCCATTCTATGACTTCACACACCTCCATTCTATGACTTCAAACACCTCCATCTGTGACTTCACACACCTCCATTCTATGAGTTCACACACCTGCATTGTGACTTCACACACCTCCATTCTATGACTTCACACACTCCATTCTGACTTCATACACCTCCATTCTGACTTCACAAACATCAATTCTGTGACTTCACACACTTCCATTCTATGATTTCACACACCTCCATTGTATGACTTCACACACCTCCATTCTATGATTTCACACACCTCTTTCTGAGTTGACACACCTCCATTCTATGACTTCACACACCTCCAATCTGACTTCACACACACCTCCATTCTATGATTTCTCACACCTCCATTCTGTGACTTCAAAAACCTCCATTCTATGACTTCACACACCTCCATTATGACTTCACACACCTCCATTCTGACTTCACAAACCTCCATTTCATGACTTCACACAGCTCCATTCTGACTTCACACACCTCCATTCTATGATTTCGCACACCTCTATTCTGACATCACACACCTCCATTCTGTGACTTCACACACCTTTATTGTTTGACTTCACACACCTCCATTCTATGAGTTCACACACCTTTATTGTTTGACTTCACACACCTCCATTCTTTGACTTCCACACCTCCATTCCATGACTTCACACACCTCCAATCTATGAGTTCACACACCTCCATTCTGTGACTTCACACACCTCCATTTTGACTTCACACACCTCCATTCTTTGACTTCATACACCTACATTCTCACTTCAGAAACATCCAGTCTATGACTTCACGCACCTCCATTCTATGACTTCACAAACCTCCGTTCTGTGACTTCACACACCTCCATTCTGATTTTCCCACACCTCCATTTTGTGACTTCACCCACCTCCATCCTGACTTCACACACCTCCATTCTGACTTCACACACCTCAATTCTTTGACTTCACACACCTCCATTCTATGAGTTCACACACATCCATTCCATGAGTTCACACACCACCATTTTGACTTCACACACCTCCATTCTATGACTTCACACACCTTCATTCTTACTTCAGAAAACATCCATTCTGAGCTTCACACACCTCCATTCTATGACAACACAAACCTCCATTCAATGACTTCACACACCCTCCATTCTACGACTTCCACACACCTCCATTCTATGACTTCAAACACCTCCATTCTGTGACTTCACACACCTCCATTCTATGAGTTCACACACCTGCATTGTGACTTCACACACCTCCATTCTATGACTTCACACACCTCCATTCTGACTTCACACACCTCCATTCTGACTTCACAAACATCAATTCTGTGACTTCACACACTTCCATTCTATGATTTCACACACCTCCATTGTATGACTTCACACACCTCCATTCTATGATTTCACACACCTCTTTCTGAGTTGACACACCTCCATTCTATGACTTCACACACCTCCATTCTACGACTTCACACTCCTCCATTCTAACACTTCACACACCTGCATTGTGTCTTCACACACCTCCATTCTATGACTTCATACACCTCCCATTCTATGACTTCACACATCTCCTTTCTGTAACTTTCACACACTTCCAATGTGTGACTTCACAAACCTCCATTCCGAGACTTCACACACCTCCATTCTTTGACTTCGTACACCTCCATTCTTTGACTTCACACACCTCCATTTTGAGTTCACACACCTCCAATCTATGAGTAAAACACACCTCCGTTCTGACTTCACACACCTCCATTCTATGACTTCACACAGCTCCATTCTGACTTCACACACCTCCATTCTATGACTTCACACACTTCCATTCTATGACTTCACACACCTCCATTCTGTGACTTCACACACCTCCATTCTGAGTTCACACACCTCCATTCTGTGACTTCACACACATCCATTCTGACTTCACACAACTCCATTCTATGACTTCACACACCTCCATTCTGTGCCTTCACACACCTCCATTCTATGACTTCACACACCTTCATTCTTACTTCACAAATATCCATTCTATGACTTCACACACCTCCATTCTATGACTTCACACACCTCCATTCTGTGACTTAACACACTTCCATTCTGCGACCTCACACACCTCCATTCTATGACTTCACACACCTCCATTCTATGACTTCACACAACTCCATGCTCACTTCACACACCTCCATTCTGTGACTTCACACAAGTCCATTCTATCATTTCACACACATCGATTCTATGACTTCACACACTTCCATTCTATGACTTCACACCCCTTCATTCTGAATTCACACACCTCCATTCTGTGACTTCACACACCTCCATTCTGACTTCACACACCTCCATACTATGATTTCCACACCTCCATTCTCTGACTTCGCACACCTCCATTCCATGACTTCCCACACGTCCAATTGGATGACTTCACACACCTCCATTATTTTGACTTCATACACCTCCATTCTATGAGTTCACACACCTCCATTCTGTGACTTCACACACCTTTATTGTTTGACTTCACACACCTCTATTCTTTGAATTCACACACCTCCATTCCATGACTTCACACACCTCCATTCTATGAGTTCACACACCTCCATTCTATGGGTTCACACACCTCCATTTTGCCTTCACACACCTCCATTCTATTACTTCACACACCTCCATTCTGACTTCACACACCTCCATTCTATGACTTCACACAACTCCTTCTGACTTCACACACCACCATTCTGGTGACTTCACACACCTCCATTCCATGACTGCACACACCTCCATTCTTTGACTTCATACACTTCCATTCTATGAGTTCACACACTTCCATTCTCTGACTTCACACACCTTTATTGTTTGACTTCACACACCTCCATTCTTTGACTTCCACACCTCCATTCCATGACTTCACACACCTCCAATCTATGAGTTCACACACCTCCATTCTATGTGTTCACACACCTCCATTTTGACTTCACACACCTCCATTCTTTGACTTCATACACCTTCATTCTCACTTCAGAAACATCCATTCCTATGACTTCACGCACCTCCATTCTATGACTTCACAACCTCCGTTCTGTGACTTCACACACCTCCATTCTGATTTCCCACACCCCATTCTGTGACTTCACCCAACTCCATCCTGACTACCCACACCTCCATTCTGACTTCACACACCTCAATTCTTTGACTTCACACACCTCCATTCTATGAGTTCACACACATCCATTCTATGAGTTCACACACCACCATTTTGACTTCACACACCTCCATTCTATGACTTCACACAACCTTCATTCTTACTTCAGAAACATCCATTCTGAGCTTCACACACCTCCACTCTATGACAACACAAACCTCCATTCTATGACTTCACACACCTCCATTCTATGACTTCACACACCTCCATTCTATGACTTCAAACACCTCTATTCTGTGACTTCACACACCTCCATTCTGTCTTCACAAACATCAATTCTGTGACTTCACACACTTCCATTCTATGATTTCACACACCACCATTGTATGACTTCACACACCTCCATTCTATGATTTCACACACCTCTTTCTGAGTTGACACACCTCCATTCTATGACTTCACACACCTCCAATCTGACTTCACACACACCTTCATTCTATGACTTCTCACACCTCCATTCTGTGACTTCAAAAACCTCCATTCTATGGACTTCACACACCTCCATTGTGACTTCACACACCTCCATTCTGACTTCACAAACCTCCATTCTATGACTTCACACAGCTCCATTCTGACTTCACACACCTCCATTCTATGATTTCGCACACCTCTATTCTGACATCACACACCTCCATTCTGTGACTTCACACACCTCCATTCCATGACTTCACACACCTCCATTCTATGAGTTCACACACCTCCATTCTATGAGTTCACACACCTCCATTTTGACTTCACACACCTCCATTATATGACTTCACACACCTCCATTCTGACTCCACACACCTCCATTCTATGACTACACACAACTCCATCTGACTTCACACACCACCATTCTGTGACTTCACACACCTCCATTCCGTGACTTCACACACCTCCATTCTATGACTTCACACACCTCCATTCTATGACTTCACACAACTCCATTCTGACTTCACACACCTCCATTCTGTGACTTCACACAAGTCCATTCTATGATTTCAACAACACATCCATTCTATGACTTCACACACTTCCATTCTATGACTTCACACCCCTTCATTCTGAATTCACACACCTCCATTCTGTGACTTCACACACCTCCATTCTGACTTCACACACCTCCATTCTATGACTTCCACACCTCCATTCTGTGACTTCGCACACCTCCTTTCCATGACTTCCCACACCTCCATTGGATGACTTCACACACCTCCATTATTTGACTTCATACACCTCCATTCTATGAGTTCACACACCTCCATTCTGTGACTTCACACACCTTTATTGTTTGACTTCACACACCTCCATTCTTTGACTTCACACACCTCCATTCCATGACTTCACACACCTTCCATTCTATGAGTTCACACACCTCCATTCTATGAGTTCACACACCTCCATTTTGACTTCACACATCCCATTCTATGACTTCACACACCTCCATTCTGACTTCACACACCTCCATTCTATGACTTCACACAACTCCATCTGACTTCACACACCACCATTCTGTGACTTCACCCACCTCCATTCCATGACTTCACACACCTCCATTCTTTGACTTCATACACCTCCATTCTATGAGTTCACACACTTCCATTCTGTGACTTCACACACCTTTATTGTTTGACTTCGCACACCTCCATTCTTTGACTTCCACACCTCCATTCCATGACTTCACACACCTCCAATCTATAGAGTTCACACACCTCCATTTTATGTGTTCACACACCTCCATTTTGACTTTACACACCTCCATTCTTTGACTTCATACACCTTCATTCTCACTTCAGAAACATCCATTCTATGACTTCACGCACCCTCCATTCTATGACTTCACAAACCTCCGTTCTGTGACTTCACACAACTCCATTCTGATTTCCCACACCTCCATTCTGTGACTTCACCACCTCCATCCTGACTCACACACCCCATTCTGACTCACACCATCTGCTCACACCTATTCTTTGACTTCACACACCTCCATTCTATGAGTTCACACACATCCATTCTATGAGTTCACACACCACCATTTTGATTTCACACACCTCCATTCTATGACTTCACACACCTTCATTCTTACTTCAGAAACATCCATTATGAGCTTCACACACCTCCATTCTATGACAACACAAAACCTCCATTCTATGACTTCACACACCTCCATTCTATGACTTCACACACCTCCATTCTATGACTTCAAACACCTCCATTCTGTGACTTCACACACCTCCATTCTATGAGTTCACACACCTGCATTGTGACTTCACACACCTCCATTCTATGACTTCACACACCTCCATTCTGACTTCATACACCTCCATTCTGACTTCACAAACATCAATTCTGTGACTTCACACACTTCCATTCTATGATTTCACACACCTCCATTGTATGACTTCACACACACTCCATTCTATGATTTCACACACCTCTTTCTGAGTTGACACACCTCCATTCTATGACTTCACACACCTCCAATCTGACTTCACACACACCTCCATTCAATGACTTCTCACACCTCCATTCTGTGACTTCAAAAACCTCCATTCTATGACTTCACACACCTCCATTATGACTTCACACACCTCCATTCTGACTTCACAAACCTCCATTCCATGACTTCACACAGCTCCATTCTGACTTCACACACCTCCATTCTATGATTTCGCACACCTCTATTCTGACATCACACACCTCCATTCTGTGACTTCACACACCTCCATTCCATGACTTCACACACCTCCAATTCTATGAGTCACACACCTCCATTCTATGAGTTCACACACCTCCATTTTGACTTCACACACCTCCATTCTATAACTTCACACACCTCCATTCTGACCTCACACACCTCCATTCTATGACTTCACACAACTCCATCTGACTTCACACAGCCACCATTCTGTGACTTCACACACCTCCATTGCATGACTTCACCACACCTCCATTCGATGACTTCACACACCTCCATTCTTTGACTTCATAGACTTCCATTCTATGAGTTCACACACTTCCATTCTGTGACTTCACACACCTATATTGTTCGACTTCACACACCTCCATTCTTTGACTTCCACACCTCCATTCCATGACTTCACACACCTCCAATCTATGAGTTCACACACCTCCATTCTGTGACTTCACACACCTCCATTTTGACTTCACACACCTCCATTCTTGACTTCATACACCTTCATTCTCACTTCAGAAACATCCATTCTATGACTTCACGCACCTCCATTCTATGACTTCACAAACCTCCGTTCTGTGACTTCACACACCCTCCATTCTGATTTCCCACACCTCCATTTTGTGACTTCACCCACCTCCATCCTGACTTCACACACCTCCATTCTGACTTCACACACCTCAATTCTTTGACTTCACACACCTCCATTCTATGAGTTCACACACATCCATTTCCATGAGTTCACACACCACCATTTTGACTTCACACACCTCCATTCTATTGACTTCACACACCTTCATTCTTACTTCAGAAACATCCATTCTGAGCTTCACACACCTCCATTCTATGACAACACAAACCTCCATTCAATGACTTCACACACCTCCATTCTACGACTTCACACACCTCCATTCTATGACTTCAAACACCTCCATTCTGTGACTTCACACACCTCCATTCTATGAGTTCACACACCTGCATTGTGACTTCACACACCTCCATTCTATGACTTCACACACCTCAATTCTGACTTCACACACCTCCATTCTGACTTCACAAACATCAATTCTGTGACTTCACACACTTCCATTCTATGATTTCACACACCTCCATTGTATGACTTCACACACCTCCATTCTATGATTTCACACACCTCTTTCTGAGTTGACACACCTCCATTCTATGACTTCACACACCTCCATTCTATGACTTCACACTCCTCCATTCTAACACTTCACACACCTGCATTGTGTCTTCACACACCTCCATTCTATGACTTCATACACCTCCATTCTATGACTTCACACATCTCCTTTCTGTAACTTCACACACTTCCAATGTGTGACTTCACAAACCTCCATTCCGAGACTTCACACACCTCCATTCTTTGACTTCGTACACCTCCATTCTTTGACTTCACACACGCGTCCATTTTGAGGTCACACACCACCAATCTATGAGTAAACACACCTCCGTTCTGACTTCACACACCTCCATTCTATGACTTCAACACAGATCCATTCTGACTTCACACACCTCCATTCTATGACTTCACACACTTCCATTCTATGACTTCACACACCTCCATTCTGTGACTTCACGACACCTCCATTCTGAGTTCACACACCTCCATTCTGTGACTTCACACACATCCCATTCTGACTTCACACAACTCCATTCTATGACTTCACACACCTCCATTCTGTGCCTTCACACACCTCCATTCTATGACTTCACACACCTTCATTCTTACTTCACAAATATCCATTCTATGACTTCACACACCTCCATTCTATGACTTCACACACCTCCATTCTGTGACTTCACACACTTCCATTCTGCGACCTCACACACCTCCATTCTATGACTTCACACACCTCCATTCTATGACTTCACACAACTCCATTCTCACTTCACACACCTCCATTCTGTGACTTCACACAAGTCCATTCGTATGATTTCACACACACTCGATTCTATTGTCTAATTTGACTCACACACTTCCATTCTATGACTTCACCACCCCTTCATTCTGAATTCACACACCTCCATTCTGTGACTTCACACACCTCCATTCTGACTTCACACACCTCCATACTATGATTTCCACACCTCCATTCTGTGACTTCGCACACCTCCATTCCATGACTTCCCACACCTCCATTGGATGACTTCACACACCTCCATTATTTGACTTCATACACCTCCATTCTATGAGTTCACACACCTCCATTCTGTGACTTCACACACCTTTATTGTTTGACTTCACACACCTCTATTCCATGACTTCACACACCTCCATTCTATGAGTTCACACACCTCCATTCTATGGGTTCACACACCTCCATTTTGCACTTCACACACCTCCATTCTATGACTTCACACACCTCCATTCTGACTTCACACACCTCCATTCTATGACTTCACACAACTCCTTCTGATCTTCACACCACCACCATTCTGTGACTTCACACACCTCCATTCCATGACTTCACACACTTCCATTCTTTGACTTCATACACTTCCATTCTATGAGTTCACACACCTCCATTCTATGTGTTCACACACCTCCATTTTGACTTCACACCCCTCCATTCTCTTGACTTCATACGACCTTCATTCTCACTTCAGAAACATCCCATTCTATGACTTCACGCACCTCCATTCTATGACTTCACAAACCTCCGTTCTGTGACTTCACACACCTCCATTCTGATTTCCCACACCTCCATTCTGTGACTTTACCCACCTCCATCCTGACTTCACACACTCCTCCCATTCTGACTTCACACACCTCAATTCTTTGACTTCACACACCTCCATTCTATGAGTTCACACACATCCATTCTATGACTTCACACACCTTCATTCTTACTTCAGAAACATCCATTCTGAGCTTCACACACCTCCATTCTATGACAACACAAACCTCCATTCTATGACTTCACACACCTCCATTCTATGACTTCACACACCTCCATTCTATGACTTCAAACACCTCCATTCTGTGACTTCACACACCACCATTCTATGAGTTCACACACCTGCATTGTGACTTCACACACCTCCATTCTATGACTTCACACACCTCCATTCTGACTTCATACACCCTCCATTCTGACTTCACAAACATCAATTCTGTGACTTCACACACTTCCATTCTATGATTTCACACACCCTCCATTGTATGACTTCACACACCTCCATTCTATGATATCACACACCTCTTTCTGAGTTGACACACCTCCATTCTATGACTTCACACACCTCCAATCTGACTTCACACACACCTACATTCTATGACTTCTCACACCTCCATTCTGTGACCTTCAAAAACCTCCATTCTATGACTTCACACACCTCCATTGTGACTTCACACACCTCCATTCTGACTTCACAAACCTCCATTCTATGACTTCACACAGCTCCATTCTGACTTCACACACCTCCCATTCTATGATTTCGCACACCTCTATTCTGACATCACACACCTCCATTCTGTGACTTCACACACCTCAATTCCATGACTTCACACCACCTCCATTCTATGAGTTCACAACACCTCCATTCTATGAGTTCACACACCTCCATTTTGACTTCACACACCTCCATTCTATGACTTCACACACCTCCATTCTGACTCCACACTCCTCCATTCTATGACTACACACAACTCCATCTGACTTCACACACCACCATTCTGTGACTTCACACACCTCCATTCCGTGACTTCACACACCTCCATTCTATGACTTCACACACCTCCATTCTATGACTTCACACAACTCCATTCTGACTTCACACACCTCCATTCTGTGACTTCACACAAGTCCATTCTATGATTTCACACACATCCATTCTTATGACTTCACACACTTCCATTCTATGACTTCACACCCCTTCATTCTGAATTCACACACCTCCATTCTGTGACTTCACACACCTCCATTCTGACTTCACACACCTCCATTCTATGACTTCCACACCTCCATTCTGTGACTTCGCACACCTCTTTTCCATGACTTCCCACACCTCATTGGATGACTTCACACACCTCCATTATTTGACTTCATACACCTCCATTCTATGAGTTCACACACCTCCATTCTGTGACTTCACACACCTTTATTGTTTGACTTCACACACCTCCATTCTTTGACTTCACACACCTCCATTCCATGACTTCACACACCTCCATTCTATGAGTTCACACACCTCCATTCTATGAGTTCACACACCTCCATTTTGACTTCACACACCTCCATTCTATGACTTCACACACCTCCATCTGACTTCACACACCTCCATTCTATGACTTCACACAACTCCATCTGACTTCACACACCACCATTCTGTGACTTCACCCACCTCCATTCCATGACTTCACACACCTCCATTCTTTGACTTCATACACCTCAATTCTTTGACATCACACACCTCCATTCTATGAGTTTCACACACATCCATTCTGACTTCACACACCTCCATTCTATGACTTCACACAACTCCCATTCTGATTTCCCACACCTCCATTCTGTGACTTCACCCACCTCCATCCTGACTTCACACACCTCCATTCTGACTTCACACACCTCAATTCTTTGACTTCACACACCTCCATTCTATGAGTTCACACACATCCATTCTATGAGTTCACACACCACCATTTTGATTTCACACACCTCCATTCTATGACTTCACACACCTTCATTCTTACTTCAGAAACATCCATTCTGAGCTTCACACACCTCCATTCTATGACAACACAAACCTCCATTCTATGACTTCACACACCTCCATTCTATGACTTCACACACCTCCATTCTATGACTTCAAACACCTCCATTCTGTGACTTCACACACCTCCATTCTATGAGTTCACACACCTGCATTGTGACTTCACACACCTCCATTCTATGACTTCACACACCTCCATTCTGACTTCATACACCTCCATTCTGACTTCACAAACATCAATTCTGTGACTTCACACACTTCCATTCTATGATTTCACACACCTCCATTGTATGACTTCACACACCTCCATTCTATGATTTCACACACCTCTTTCTGAGTTGACACACCTCCATTCTATGACTTCACACACCTCCAATCTGACTTCACACACACCTTCATTCTATGACTTCTCACACCTCCATTCTGTGACTTCAAAAACCTCCATTCTATGACTTCACACACCTCCATTGTGACTTCACACACCTCCATTCTGACTTCACAAACCTCCATTCCATGACTTCACACACCTCCAATCTATGAGTTCACACACCTCCATTCTGTGACTTCACACACCTCCATTTTGACTTCACACACCTCCATTCTTTGACTTCATACACCTTCATTCTCACTTCAGAAACATCCATTCTATGACTTCACGCACCTCCATTCTATGACTTCACAAACCTCCGTTCTGTGACTTCACACACCTCCATTCTGATTTCCCACACCTCCATTCTGTGACTTCACCCACCTTCATCCTGACTTCACACACCTCCATTCTGACTTCACACACCTCAATTCTTTGACTTCACACACCTCCATTCTATGAGTTCACACACATCCATTCTATGAGTTCACACACCACCATTTTGACTTCACACACCTCCATTCTATGACTTCACACACCTTCATTCTGTGACTTCACACACCTCCATTCTGAGTTCACACACCTCCATTCTGTGACTTCACACACATCCATTCTGACTTCACACAACTCCATTCTATGACTTCACACAGCTCCATTCTGACTTCACACACCTCCATTCTATGACTTCACACACTTCCATTCTATGACTTCACACACCTCCATTCTGTGACTTCACACACCTCCATTCTGAGTTCACACACCTCCATTCTGTGACTTCACACACATCCATTCTGACTTCACACACCTCCATTTTGACTTCACACACCTCCATTCTTTGACTTCATACACCTTCATTCTCACTTCAGAAACATCCATTCTATGACTTCACGCACCTCCATTCTAGGGACTTCACAAACCTCCGTTCTGTGACTTCACACCACCTCCATTCTAATTTCCCACACCTCCATTCTGTGACTTCACCCACCTCCATCCTGACTTCACACACCTCCATTATGACTTCACACACCTCAATTCTTTGACTTCACACACCTCCATTCTATGAGTTCACACACATCCATTCTATGAGTTCACACACCACCATTTTGACTTCACACACCTCCATTCTATGAGTTCACACACATCCATTCTATGAGTTCACACACCACCATTTTTACTTCACACACCTCCATTCTATGACTTCACACACCTTCACTCTTACTTCAGAAACATCCATTATGAGCTTCACACACCTCCATTCTATGACAACACAAACCTCCATTCTATGACTTCACACACCTCCATTCTATGACTTCACACACCTCCATTCTATGACTTCAAACACCTCCATTCTGTGACTTCACACACCACCATTCTATGAGTTCACACACCTGCATTGTGACTTCACACACCTCCATTCTATGACTTCACACACCTCCATTCTGACTTCATACACCTCCATTCTGACTTCACAAACATCAATTCTGTGACTTCACACACTTCCATTCTATGATTTCACACACCTCCATTGTATGACTTCACACACCTCCATTCTATGATTTCACACACCTCTGTCTGAGTTGACACACCTCCATTCCATGACTTCACACACCTCCAATCTGACTTCACACACACCTACATTCTATGACTTCTCACACCTCCATTCTGTGACTTCAAAAACCTCCATTCTATGACTTCACACACCTCCATTGTGACTTCACACACCTCCATTCTGACTTCACAAACCTCCATTCTATGACTTCACACAGCTCCATTCTGACTTCACACACCTCCATTCTATGATTTCGCACACCTCTATTCTGACATCACACAACTCCATTCTGTGACTTCACACACCTCCATTCCATGACTTCACACACCTCCATTCTATGAGTTCACACACCTCCATTCTATGAGTTCACACACCTCCATTTTGACTTCACACACCTCCATTCTATGACTTCACACACCTCCATTCTGACTCCACACACCTCCATTCTATGACTACACACAACTCCATCTGACTTCACACACCACCATTCTGTGACTTCACACACCTCCATTCCGTGACTTCACACACCTCCATTCTATGACTTCACACACCTCCATTCTATGACTTCACACAACTCCATTCTGACTTCACACACCTCCATTCTGTGACTTCACACAAGTCCATTCTATGATTTCACACACATCCATTCTATGACTTCACACACTTCCATTCTATGACTTCACACCCCTTCATTCTGAATTCACACCCCTCCATTCTGTGACTTCACACACCTCCATTCTGACTTCACACACCTCCATTCTATGACTTCCACACCTCCATTCTGTGACTTCGCACACCTCCTTTCCATGACTTCCCACACCTCCATTGGATGACTTCACACACCTCCATTATTTGACTTCATACACCTCCATTCTATGAGTTCACACACCTCCATTCTGTGACTTCACACACCTTTATTGTTTGACTTCACACACCTCCATTCTTTGACTTCACACACCTCCATTCCATGACTTCACACACCTCCATTCTATGACTTCACACACCTCCATTTTGACTTCACACACCTCCATTCTATGACTTCACACACCTCCATTCTGACTTCACACACCTCCATTCTATGACTTCACACAACTCCATCTGACTTCACACACCACCATTCTGTGACTTCACCCACCTCCATTCCATGACTTCACACACCTCCATTCTATGACTTCACACAACTCCATCTGACTTCACACACCTCCATTCTATGAGTTCACACACATCCATTCTGACTTCACACACCTCCATTCTATGACTTCACACAACTCCATTCTGATTTCCCACACCTCCATTCTGTGACTTCACCCACCTCCATCCTGACTTCACACACCTCCATTCTGACTTCACACACCTCAATTCTTTGACTTCACACACCTCCATTCTATGAGTTCACACACATCCATTCTATGAGTTCACACACCACCATTTTGATTTCACACACCTCCATTCTATGACTTCACACACCTTCATTCTTACTTCAGAAACATCCATTATGAGCTTCACACACCTCCATTCTATGACAACACAAACCTCCATTCTATGACTTCACACACCTCCATTCTATGACTTCACACACCTCCATTCTATGACTTCAAACACCTCCATTCTGTGACTTCACACACCTCCATTCTATGAGTTCACACACCTGCATTGTGACTTCACACACCTCCATTCTATGACTTCACACACCTCCATTCTGACTTCATACACCTCCATTCTGACTTCACAAACATCAATTCTGTGACTTCACACACTTCCATTCTATGATTTCACACACCTCCATTGTATGACTTCACACACCTCCATTCTATGATTTCACACACCTCTTTCTGAGTTGACACACCTCCATTCTATGACTTCACACACCTCCAATCTGACTTCACACACACCTTCATTCTATGACTTCTCACACCTCCATTCTGTGACTTCAAAAACCTCCATTCTATGACTTCACACACCTCCATTGTGACTTCACACACCTCCATTCTGACTTCACAAACCTCCATTCCATGACTTCACACACCTCCAATCTATGAGTTCACACACCTCCATTCTTTGACTTCACACATCTCCATTTTGACTTCACACACCTCCATTCTTTGACTTCATACACCTTCATTCTCACTTCAGAAACATCCATTCTATGACTTCACGCACCTCCATTCTATGACTTCACAAACCTCCGTTCTGTGACTTCACACACCTCCATTCTGATTTCCCACACCTCCATTCTGTGACTTCACCCACCTCCATCCTGACTTCACACACCTCCATTCTGACTTCACACACCTCAATTCTTTGACTTCACACACCTCCATTCTATGAGTTCACACACATCCATTCTATGAGTTCACACACCACCATTTTGACTTCACACACCTCCATTCTATGACTTCACACACCTTCATTCTGTGACTTCACACACCTCCATTCTGAGTTCACACACCTCCATTCTGTGACTTCACACACATCCATTCTGACTTCACACAACTCCATTCTATGACTTCACACAGCTCCATTCTGACTTCACACACCTCCATTCTATGACTTCACACACTTCCATTCTATGACTTCACACACCTCCATTCTGTGACTTCACACACCTCCATTCTGAGTTCACACAGCTCCATTCTGTGACTTCGCACACATCCATTCTGACTTCACACAACTCCATTCTATGACTTCACACACCTCCATTCTGTGCCTTCACACACCTCCATTCTATGACTTCACACACCTTCATTCTTACTTCACAAATATCCATTCTATGACTTCACACACCTCCATTCTGTGACTTCACACACTTCCATTCTGCGACCTCACACACCTCCATTCTATGACTTCACACACCTCCATTCTATGACTTCACACAACTCCATTCTCACTTCACACACCTCCATTCTGTGACTTCACACACCTCCATTCTGACTTCACACACCTCCATACTATGATTTCCACACCTCCATTCTGTGACTTCGCACACCTCCATTCCATGACTTCCCACACCTCCATTGGATGACTTCACACACCTCCATTATTTGACTTCATACACCTCCATTCTATGAGTTCACACACCTCCATTCTGTGACTTCACACACCTTTATTGTTTGACTTCACACACGTCTATTCTTTGAATTCACACACCTCCATTCCATGACTTCACACACCTCCATTCTATGAGTTCACACACCTCCATTCTATGGGTTCACACACCTCCATTTTGCCTTCACACACCTCCATTCTATTACTTCACACACCTCCATTCTGACTTCACACACCTCCATTCTATGACTTCACACAACTCCTTCTTACTTCACACACCACCATTCTGTGACTTCACACACCTCCATTCCATGACTTCACACACCTCCATTCTTTGACTTCATACACTTCCATTCTATGAGTTCACACACTTCCATTCTCTGACTTCACACACCTTTATTGTTTGACTTCACACACCTCCATTCTTTGACTTCCACACCTCCATTCCATGATTTCACACACCTCCAATCTATATGTTCACACACCTCCATTCTATGTGTTCACACACCTCCATTTTGACTTCACACACCTCCATTCTTTGACTTCATACACCTTCATTCTCACTTCAGAAACATCCATTCTATGACTTCACAAACCTCCGTTCTGTGTCTTCACACACCTCCATTCTGATTTCCCACACCTCCATTCTGTGACTTCACCCAACTCCATCCTGACTACACACACCTCCATTCTGACTTCACACACCTCAATTCTTTGACTTCACACACCTCCATTCTATGAGTTCACACACATCCATTCTATGAGTTCACACACCACCATTTTGACTTCACACACCTCCATTCTATGACTTCACACACCTTCATTCTTACTTCAGAAACATCCATTCTGAGCTTCACACACCTCCATTCTATGACAACACAAACCTCCATTCTATGACTTCACACACCTCCATTCTATAACTTCACACACCTCCATTCTATGACTTCAAACACCTCCATTCTGTGACTTCACACACCACCATTCTATGAGTTCACACACCTGCATTGTGACTTCACACACCTCCATTCTATGACTTCACACACCTCCATTCTGACTTCATACACCTCCATTCTGACTTCACAAACATCAATTCTGTGACTTCACACACTTCCATTCTATGATTTCACACACCTCTTTCTGAGTTGACACACCTCCATTCTATGACTTCACACACCTCCAATCTGACTTCACACACACCTTCATTCTATGACTTCTCACACCTCCATTCTGTGACTTCAAAAACCTCCATTCTATGACTTCACACACCTCCATTGTGACTTCACACACCTCCATTCTGACTTCACAAACCTCCATTCTATGACTTCACACAGCTCCATTCTGACTTCACACACCTCCATTCTATGATTTCGCACACCTCTATTCTGACATCACACACCTCCGTTCTGTGACTTCACACACCTCCATTCCATGACTTCACACACCTCCATTCTATGAGTTCACACACCTCCATTCTATGAGTTCACACACCTCCATTTTGACTTCACACACCTCCATTCTATGACTTCACACACCTCCATTCTGACTCCACACACCTCCATTCTATGACTACACACAACTCCATCTGACTTCACACACCACCATTCTGTGACTTCACACACCTCCATTCCGTGACTTCACACACCTCCATTCTATGACTTCACACACCTCCATTCTATGACTTCACACAACTCCATTCTGACTTCACACACCTCCATTCTGTGACTTCACACAAGTCCATTCTATGATTTCACACACATCCATTCTATGACTTCACACACTTCCATTCTATGACTTCACACCCCTTCATTCTGAATTCACACACCTCCATTCTGTGACTTCAACACCTCCATTCCGACTTCACACACCTCCATTCTATGACTTCCACACCTCCATTCTGTGACTTCGCACACCTCCTTTCCATGACTTCCCACACCTCCATTGGATGACTTCACACACCTCCATTATTTGACTTCATACACCTCCATTCTATGAGTTCACACACCTCCATTCTGTGACTTCACACACCTTTATTGTTTGACTTCACACACCTCCATTCTTTGACTTCACACACCTCCATTCCATGACTTCACACACCTCCATTCTATGAGTTCACACACCTCCATTCTATGAGTTCACACACCTCCATTTTGACTTCACACACCTCCATTCTATGACTTCACACACCTCCATTCTGACTTCACACACCTCCATTCTATGACTTCACACAACTCCATCTGACTTCACACACCTCCATTCTGACTTCACACACCTCCATTTTGTGACTTCACACACATCCATTCTGACTTCACACAACTCCATTCTATGACTTCACACACCTCAATTCTGTGCCTTCACACACCTCCATTCTATGACTTCACACACCTTCATTCTTACTTCACAAATATCCATTCTATGACTTCACACACCTCCATTCTATGACTTCACACACCTCCATTCTGTGACTTCACACACTTCCATTCTGCGACCTCACACACCTCCATTCTATGACTTCACACACCTCCATTCTATGACTTCACACAACTCCATTCTCACTTCACACACCTCCATTCTGTGACTTCACACAAGTCCATTCTATGATTTCACACACATCCATTCTATGACTTCACACACTTCCATTCTATGACTTCACACCCCTTCATTCTGAATTCACACACCTCCATTCTGTGACTTCACACACCTCCATTCTGACTTCACACACCTCCATACTATGATTTCCACACCTCCATTCTGTGACTTCGCACACCTCCATTCCATGACTTCACACCTCCATTGGATGACTTCACACACCTCCATTATTTGACTTCATACACCTCCATTCTATGAGTTCACACACCTCCATTCTGTGACTTCACACACCTTTATTGTTTGACTTCACACACCTCTATTCTTTGAATTCACACACCTCCATTCCATGACTTCACACACCTCCATTCTATGAGTTCACACACCTCCATTCTATGGGTTCACACACCTCCATTTTGCCTTCACACACCTCCATTCTATTACTTCACACACCTCCATTCTGACTTCACACACCTCCATTCTATGACTTCACACAACTCCTTCTTACTTCACACACCACCATTCTGTGACTTCACACACCTCCATTCCATGACTTCACACACCTCCATTCTTTGACTTCATACACTTCCATTCTATGAGTTCACACACTTCCATTCTCTGACTTCACACACCTTTATTGTTTGACTTCACACACCTCCATTCTTTGACTTCCACACCTCCATTCCATGATTTCACACACCTCCAATCTATATGTTCACACACCTCCATTCTATGTGTTCACACACCTCCATTTTGACTTCACACACCTCCATTCTTTGACTTCATACACCTTCATTCTCACTTCAGAAACATCCATTCTATGACTTCACGCACCTCCATTCTAAGACTTCACCAACCTCCGTTCTGTGACTTCACACACCTCCATTCTGATTTCCCACACCTCCATTCTGTGACTTCACCCACCTCCATCCTGACTTCACACACCTCCATTCTGACTTCACACACCTCAATTCTTTGACTTCACACACCTCCATTCTATGAGTTCACACACATCCATTCTATGAGTTCACACACCACCATTTTGACTTCACACACCTCCATTCTATGACTTCACACACCTTCATTCTTACTTCAGAAACATCCATTCTGAGCTTCACACACCTCCATTCTATGACAACACAAACCTCCATTCTATAACTTCACACACCTCCATTCTATGACTTCACACACCTCCATTCTATGACTTCAAACACCTCCATTCTGTCACTTCTCACACCACCATTCTATGAGTTCACACACCTGCATTGTGACTTCACACACCTCCATTCTATGACTTCACACACCTCCATTCTGACTTCATACACCTCCATTCTGACTTCACAAACATCAATTCTGTGACTTCACACACTTCCATTCTATGATTTCACACACCTCCATTGTATGACTTCACACACCTCCATTCTATGATTTCACACACCTCTTTCTGAGTTGACACACCTCCATTCTATGACTTCACACACCTCCAATCTGACTTCACACACACATTCATTCTATGACTTCTCACACCTCCATTCTGTGACTTCAAAATCCTCCATTCTATGACTTCACACACCTCCATTGTGACTTCAAACACCTCCATTCTGACTTCACAAACCTCCATTCTATGACTTCACACAGCTCCATTCTGACTTCACACACCTCCATTCTATGATTTCACACACCTCTTTCTGAGTTGACACACCTCCATTCTATGACTTCACACACCTCCAATCTGACTTCACACACACCTTCATTCTATGACTTCTCACACCTCCATTCTGTGACTTCAAAAACCTCCATTCTATGACTTCACACACCTCCATTCTGTGACTTCACACACCTCCATTCCATGACTTCACACACCTCCATTCTATGAGTTCACACACCTCCATTCTATGAGTTCACACACCTCCATTTTGACTTCACACACCTCCATTCTATGACTTCACACACCTCCATTCTGACTCCACACACCTCCATTCTATGACTACACACAACTCCATCTGACTTCACACACCACCTTTCTGTGACTTCACACACCTCCATTCCGTGACTTCACACACCTCCATTCTATGACTTCACACACCTCCATTCTATGACTTCACACAACTCCATTCTGACTTCACACACCTCCATTCTGTGACTTCACACAAGTCCATTCTATGATTTCACACACATCCATTCTATGACTTCACACACTTCCATTGTATGACTTCACACCCCTTCATTCTGAATTCACACACCTCCATTCTGTGACTTCACACACCTCCATTCTGACTTCACACACCTCCATTCTATGACTTCCACACCTCCATTCTCTGACTTCGCACACCTCCTTTCCATTACTTCCCACACCTCCATTGGATGACTTCACACACCTCCATTATTTGACTTCATACACCTCCATTCTGTGAGTTCACACACCTCCATTCTGTGAATTCACACACCTTTATTGTTTGACTTCACACACCTCCATTCTTTGACTTCACACACCTCCATTCCATGACTTCACACACCTCCATTCTATGAGTTCACACACCTCCATTCTATGAGTTCACACACCTCCATTTTGACTTCACACACCTCCATTCTATGACTTCACACACCTCCATTCTGACTTCACACACCTCCATTCTATGACTTCACACAACTCCATCTGACTTCACACACCACCATTCTGTGACTTCACCCACCTCCATTCCATGACTTCACACACCTCCATTCTTTGACTTCATACACCTCAATTCTTTGACATCACACACCTCCATTCTATGAGTTCACACACATCCATTCTGACTTCACACACCTCCATTCTATGACTTCACACAACTCCATTCTGATTTCCCACACCTCCATTCTGTGACTTCACCCACCTCCATCCTGACTTCACACACCTCCATTCTGACTTCACACACCTCAATTCTTTGACTTCACACACCTCCATTCTATGAGTTCACACACATCCATTCTATGAGTTCACACACCACCATTTTGATTTCACACACCTCCATTCTATGACTTCACACACCTTCATTCTTACTTCAGAAACATCCATTATGAGCTTCACACACCTCCATTCTATGACAACACAAACCTCCATTCTATGACTTCACACACCTCCATTCTATGACTTCACACACCTCCATTCTATGACTTCAAACACCTCCATTCTGTGACTTCACACACCTCCATTCTATGAGTTCACACACCTGCATTGTGACTTCACACACCTCCATTCTATGACTTCACACACCTCCATTCTGACTTCATACACCTCCATTCTGACTTCACAAACATCAATTCTGTGACTTCACACACTTCCATTCTATGATTTCACACACCTCCATTTTTTGACTTCACACACCTCCATTCTATGATTTCACACACCTCTTTCTGAGTTGACACACCTCCATTCTATGACTTCACACACCTCCAATCTGACTTCACACACACCTTCATTCTATGACTTCTCACACCTCCATTCTGTGACTTCAAAAACCTCCATTCTATGACTTCACACACCTCCATTGTGACTTCACACACCTCCATTCTGACTTCACAAACCTCCATTCCATGACTTCACACAGCTCCATTCTGACTTCACACACCTCCATTCTATGATTTCGCACACCTCTATTCTGACATCACACACCTCCATTCTGTGACTTCACACACCTCCATTCCATGACTTCACACACCTCCATTCTATGAGTTCACACACCTCCATTCTATGAGTTCACACACCTCCATTCTATGGGTTCACACACCTCCATTCTATAACTTCACACACCTCCATTCCTTGACTTCACACACCTCCATTCTATGAGTTCACACACCTCCATTCTATGAGTTCACACACCTCCATTCTATGGGTTCACACACCTCCATTCTATAACTTCACACACCTCCATTCTGACCTCACACACCTCCATTCTATGACTTCACACAACTCCATATGACTTCACACACCACCATTCTGTGACTTCACACACCTCCATTATTTGACTTCACACACCTCCATTCGATGACTTCACACACCTCCATTCCTTGAATTCATACACCTCCATTCTATGAGTTCACACACTTCCATTAAGTGACTTCACACACCTTTATTGTTTGACTTCACACACCTCCATTCTTTGACTTCCACACCTCCATTCCATGACTTCACAAACCTCCAATCTATGAGTTCACACACCTCCATTCTGTGACTTCACACCCCTCCATTTTGACTTCACACACCTCCATTCTTTGACTTCATACACCTTCATTCTCACTTCAGAAACATCCATTCTATGACTTCACGCACCTCCATTCTATGACTTCACAAACCTCCGTTCTGTGACTTCACACACCTCCATTCTGATTTCCCACACCTCCATTCTGTGACTTCACCCACCTCCATCCTGACTTCACACACCTCCATTCTGACTTCACACACCTCAATTCTTTGACTTCACACACCTCCATTCTATGAGTTCACACACATCCATTCTATGAGTTCACACACCACCATTTTGACTTCACACACCTCCATTCTATGACTTCACACACCTTCATTCTTACTTCAGAAACATCCATTCTGAGCTTCACACACCTCAATTCTATGACAACACAAACCTCCATTCTATGACTTCACACACCTCCATTCTTTGACTTCACACACCTCCATTCTATGATTTCAAACACCTCCATTCTGTGACTTCACACACCACCATTCTATGAGTTCACACACCTGCATTGTGACTTCACACACCTCCATTCTATGACTTCAAACACCTCCATTCTGACTTCATACACCTCCATTCTGACTTCACAAACATCAATTCTGTGACTTCACACACTTCCATTCTATGATTTCACACACCTCCATTTTATGACTTCACACACCTCCATTCTATGATTTCACACACCTCTTTCTGAGTTGACACACCTCCATTCTATGACTTCACACACCTCCAATCTGACTTCACACACATCTTCATTCTATGACTTCTCACACCTCCATTCTGTGACTTCAAAAACCTCCATTCTATGACTTCACACACCTCCATTGTGACTTCACACACCTCCATTCTGACTTCACAAACCTCCATTCTATGACTTCACACAGCTCCATTCTGACTTCACACACCTCCATTCTATGATTTCGCACACCTCTATTCTGACATCACACACCTCCATTCTGTGACTTCACACACCTCCATTCCATGACTTCACACACCTCCATTCTATGAGTTCACACACCTCCATTCTATGAGTTCACACACCTCCATTTTGACTTCACACACCTCCATTATATGACTTCACACACCTCCATTCTGACTCCACACACCTCCATTCTATGACTACACACAACTCCATCTGACTTCACACACCACCATTCTGTGACTTCACACACCTCCATTCCGTGACTTCACACACCTCCATTCTATGACTTCACACACCTCCATTCTATGACTTCACACAACTCCATTCTGACTTCACACACCTCCATTCTGTGACTTCACACAAGTCCATTCTATGATTTCACACACATCCATTCTATGACTTCACACACTTCCACTCTATGACTTCACACCCCTTCATTCTGAATTCACACACCTCCATTCTGTGACTTCACACACCTCCATTCTGACTTCACACACCTCCATTCTATGACCTCCACACCTCCATTCTGTGACTTCGCACACCTCCTTTCCATGACTTCCCACACCTCCATTGGATGACTTCACACACCTCCATTATTTGACTTCATACACCTCCATTCTATGAGTTCACACACCTCCATTCTGTGACTTCACACACCTTTATTGTTTGACTTCACACACCTCCATTCTTTGACTTCACACACCTCCATTCCATGACTTCACACACCTCCATTCTATGAGTTCACACACCTCCATTCTATGAGTTCACACACCTCCATTTTGACTTCACACACCTCCATTCTATGACTTCACACACCTCCATTCTGACTTCACACACCTCCATTCTATGACTTCACACAACTCCATCTGACTTCACACACCACCATTCTGTGACTTCACCCACCTCCATTCCATGACTTCACACACCTCCATTCTTTGACTTCATACACCTCCATTCTATGAGTTCACACACTTCCATTCTGTGACTTCACACACCTTTATTGTTTGACTTCGCACACCTCCATTCTTTGACTTCCACACCTCCATTCCATGACTTCACACAACTCCAATCTATGAGTTCACACACCTCCATTGTATGTGTTCACACACCTCCATTTTGACTTCACACACCTCCATTCTTTGACTTCATACACCTTCATTCTCACTTCAGAAACATCCATTCTATGACTTCACGCACCTCCATTCTATGACTTCACAAACTTCCGTTCTGTGACTTCACACAACTCCATTCTGATTTCCCACACCTCCATTCTGTGACTTCACCCACCTCCATCCTGACTTCACACACCTCCATTCTGACTTCACACACCTCAATTCTTTGACTTCACACACCTCCATTCTATGAGTTCACACACATCCATTCTATGAGTTCACACACCACCATTTTGATTTCACACACCTCCATTCTATGACTTCACACACCTTCATTCTTACTTCAGAAACATCCATTATGAGCTTCACACACCTCCATTCTATGACAACACAAACCTCCATTCTATGACTTCACACACCTCCATTCTATGACTTCACACACCTCCATTCTATGACTTCAAACACCTCCATTCTGTGACTTCACACACCTCAATTCTATGAGTTCACACACCTGCATTGTGACTTCACACACCTCCATTCTATGACTTCACACACCTCCATTCTGACTTCATACACCTCCATTCTGACTTCACAAACATCAATTCTGTGACTTCACACACTTCCATTCTATGATTTCACACACCTCCATTGTATGACTTCACACACCTCCATTCTATGATTTCACACACCTCTTTCTGAGTTGACACACCTCCATTCTATGACTTCACACACCTCCAATCTGACTTCACACACACCTCCATTCTATGACTTCTCACACCTCCATTCTGTGACTTCAAAAACCTCCATTCTATGACTTCACACACCTCCATTATGACTTCACACACCTCCATTCTGACTTCACAAACCTCCATTCCATGACTTCACACAGCTCCATTCTGACTTCACACACCTCCATTCTATGATTTCGCACACCTCTATTCTGACATCACACACCTCCATTCTGTGACTTCACACACCTCCATTCCATGACTTCACACACCTCCATTCTATGAGTTCAAACACCTCCATTCTATGAGTTCACACACCTCCATTTTGACTTCACACACCTCCATTCTATAACTTCACACACCTCCATTCTGACCTCACACACCTCCATTCTATGACTTCACACAACTCCATCTGACTTCACACACCACCATTCTGTGACTTCACACACCTTCATTGCATGACTTCACACACCTCCATTCGATGACTTCACACACCTCCATTCTTTGACTTCATACACCTCCATTCTATGAGTTCACACACTTCCATTCTGTGACTTCACACACCTTTATTGTTTGACTTCACACACCTCCATTCTTTGACTTCCACACCTCCATTCCATGACTTCACACACCTCCAATCTATGAGTTCACACACCTCCATTCTATGTGTTCACACACCTCCATTTTGACTTCACACACCTCCATTCTTTGACTTCATACACCTTCATTCTCACTTCAGAAACATCCATTCTATGACTTCACGCACCTCCATTCTATGACTTCACAAACCTCCGTTCTGTGACTTCACACACCTCCATTCTGATTTCCCACACCTCCATTCTGTGACTTCACCCACCTCCATCCTGACTTCACACACCTCCATTCTGACTTCACACACCTCAATTCTTTGACTTCACACACCTCCATTCTATGAGTTCACACACATCCATTCTATGAGTTCACACACCACCATTTTGACTTCACACACCTCCATTCTATGACTTCACACACCTTCATTCTTACTTCAGAAACATCCATTCTGAGCTTCACACACCTCCATTCTATGACAACACAAACCTCCATTCTATGACTTCACACACCTCCATTCTTTGACTTCACACACCTCCATTCTATGATTTCAAACACCTCCATTCTGTGACTTCACACACCACCATTCTATGAGTTCACACACCTGCATTGTGACTTCACACACCTCCATTCTATGACTTCAAACACCTCCATTCTGACTTCATACACCTCCATTCTGACTTCACAAACATCAATTCTGTGACTTCACACACTTCCATTCTATGATTTCACACACCTCCATTGTATGACTTCACACACCTCCATTCTATGATTTCACACACCTCTTTCTGAGTTGACACACCTCCATTCTATGACTTCACACACCTCCAATCTGACTTCACACACACCTTCATTCTATGACTTCTCACACCTCCATTCTGTGACTTCAAAAACCTCCATTCTATGACTTCACACACCTCCATTGTGACTTCACACACCTCCATTCTGACTTCACAAACCTCCATTCTATGACTTCACACAGCTCCATTCTGACTTCACACACCTCCATTCTATGATTTCGCACACCTCTATTCTGACATCACACACCTCCATTCTGTGACTTCACACACCTCCATTCCATGACTTCACACACCTCCATTCTATGAGTTCACACACCTCCATTCTATGAGTTCACACACCTCCATTTTGACTTCACACACCTCCATTATATGACTTCACACACCTCCATTCTGACTCCACACACCTCCATTCTATGACTACACACAACTCCATCTGACTTCACACACCACCATTCTGTGACTTCACACACCTCCATTCCGTGACTTCACACACCTCCATTCTATGACTTCACACACCTCCATTCTATGACTTCACACAACTCCATTCTGACTTCACACACCTCCATTCTGTGACTTCACACAAGTCCATTCTATGATTTCACACACATCCATTCTATGACTTCACACACTTCCACTCTATGACTTCACACCCCTTCATTCTGAATTCACACACCTCCATTCTGTGACTTCACACACCTCCATTCTGACTTCACACACCTCCATTCTATGACCTCCACACCTCCATTCTGTGACTTCGCACACCTCCTTTCCATGACTTCCCACACCTCCATTGGATGACTTCACACACCTCCATTATTTGACTTCATACACCTCCATTCTATGAGTTCACACACCTCCATTCTGTGACTTCACACACCTTTATTGTTTGACTTCACACACCTCCATTCTTTGACTTCACACACCTCCATTCCATGACTTCACACACCTCCATTCTATGAGTTCACACACCTCCATTCTATGAGTTCACACACCTCCATTTTGACTTCACACACCTCCATTCTATGACTTCACACACCTCCATTCTGACTTCACACACCTCCATTCTATGACTTCACACAACTCCATCTGACTTCACACACCACCATTCTGTGACTTCACCCACCTCCATTCCATGACTTCACACACCTCCATTCTTTGACTTCATACACCTCCATTGTATGAGTTCACACACTTCCATTCTGTGACTTCACACACCTTTATTGTTTGACTTCGCACACCTCCATTCTTTGACTTCCACACCTCCATTCCATGACTTCACACAACTCCAATCTATGAGTTCACACACCTCCATTGTATGTGTTCACACACCTCCATTTTGACTTCACACACCTCCATTCTTTGACTTCATACACCTTCATTCTCACTTCAGAAACATCCATTCTATGACTTCACGCACCTCCATTCTATGACTTCACAAACTTCCGTTCTGTGACTTCACACAACTCCATTCTGATTTCCCACACCTCCATTCTGTGACTTCACCCACCTCCATCCTGACTTCACACACCTCCATTCTGACTTCACACACCTCAATTCTTTGACTTCACACACCTCCATTCTATGAGTTCACACACATCCATTCTATGAGTTCACACACCACCATTTTGATATCACACACCTCCATTCTATGACTTCACACACCTTCATTCTTACTTCAGAAACATCCATTATGAGCTTCACACACCTCCATTCTATGACAACACAAACCTCCATTCTATGACTTCACACACCTCCATTCTATGACTTCACACACCTCCATTCTATGACTTCAAACACCTCCATTCTGTGACTTCACACACCTCAATTCTATGAGTTCACACACCTGCATTGTGACTTCACACACCTCCATTCTATGACTTCACACACCTCCATTCTGACTTCATACACCTCCATTCTGACTTCACAAACATCAATTCTGTGACTTCACACACTTCCATTCTATGATTTCACACACCTCCATTGTATGACTTCACACACCTCCATTCTATGATTTCACACACCTCTTTCTGAGTTGACACACCTCCATTCTATGACTTCACACACCTCCAATCTGACTTCACACACACCTTCATTCTATGACTTCTCACACCTCCATTCTGTGACTTCAAAAACCTCCATTCTATGACTTCACACACCTCCATTGTGACTTCACACACCTCCATTCTGACTTCACAAACCTCCATTCTATGACTTCACACAGCTCCATTCTGACTTCACACACCTCCATTCTATGATTTCGCACACCTCTATTCTGACATCACACACCTCCATTCTGTGACTTCACACACCTCCATTCCATGACTTCACACACCTCCATTCTATGAGTTCACACACCTCCATTCTATGAGTTCACACACCTCCATTTTGACTTCACACACCTCCATTATATGACTTCACACACCTCCATTCTGACTCCACACACCTCCATTCTATGACTACACACAACTCCATCTGACTTCACACACCACCATTCTGTGACTTCACACACCTCCATTCCGTGACTTCACACACCTCCATTCTATGACTTCACACACCTCCATTCTATGACTTCACACAACTCCATTCTGACTTCACACACCTCCATTCTGTGACTTCACACAAGTCCATTCTATGATTTCACAGACATCCATTCTATGACTTCACACACTTCCACTCTATGACTTCACACCCCTTCATTCTGAATTCACACACCTCCATTCTGTGACTTCACACACCTCCATTCTGACTTCACACACCTCCATTCTATGACCTCCACACCTCCATTCTGTGACTTCGCACACCTCCTTTCCATGACTTCCCACACCTCCATTGGATGACTTCACACACCTCCATTATTTGACTTCATACACCTCCATTCTATGAGTTCACACACCTCCATTCTGTGACTTCACACACCTTTATTGTTTGACTTCACACACCTCCATTCTTTGACTTCACACACCTCCATTCCATGACTTCACACACCTCCATTCTATGAGTTCACACACCTCCATTCTATGAGTTCACACACCTCCATTTTGACTTCACACACCTCCATTCTATGACTTCACACACCTCCATTCTGACTTCACACACCTCCATTCTATGACTTCACACAACTCCATCTGACTTCACACACCACCATTCTGTGACTTCACCCACCTCCATTCCATGACTTCACACACCTCCATTCTTTGACTTCATACACCTCCATTCTATGAGTTCACACACTTCCATTCTGTGACTTCACACACCTTTATTGTTTGACTTCACACACCTCCATTCTTTGACTTCCACACCTCCATTCCATGACTTCACACACCTCCAATCTATGAGTTCACACACCTCCATTCTATGTGTTCACACACCTCCATTTTGACTTCACACACCTCCATTCTTTGACTTCATACACCTTCATTCTCACTTCAGAAACATCCATTCTATGACTTCACGCACCTCCATTCTATGACTTCACAAACCTCCGTTCTGTGACTTCACACACCTCCATTCTGATTTCCCACACCTCCATTCTGTGACTTCACCCACCTCCATCCTGACTTCACACACCTCCATTCTGACTTCACACACCTCAATTCTTTGACTTCACACACCTCCATTCTATGAGTTCACACACATCCATTCTATGAGTTCACACACCACCATTTTGACTTCACACACCTCCATTCTATGACTTCACACACCTTCATTCTTACTTCAGAAACATCCATTCTGAGCTTCACACACCTCCATTCTATGACAACACAAACCTCCATTCTATGACTTCACACACCTCCATTCTTTGACTTCACACACCTCCATTCTATGATTTCAAACACCTCCATTCTGTGACTTCACACACCACCATTCTATGAGTTCACACACCTGCATTGTGACTTCACACACCTCCATTCTATGACTTCAAACACCTCCATTCTGACTTCATACACCTCCATTCTGACTTCACAAACATCAATTCTGTGACTTCACACACTTCCATTCTATGATTTCACACACCTCCATTGTATGACTTCACACACCTCCATTCTATGATTTCACACACCTCTTTCTGAGTTGACACACCTCCATTCTATGACTTCACACACCTCCAATCTGACTTCACACACACCTTCATTCTATGACTTCTCACACCTCCATTCTGTGACTTCAAAAACCTCCATTCTATGACTTCACACACCTCCATTGTGACTTCACACACCTCCATTCTGACTTCACAAACCTCCATTCTATGACTTCACACAGCTCCATTCTGACTTCACACACCTCCATTCTATGATTTCGCACACCTCTATTCTGACATCACACACCTCCATTCTGTGACTTCACACACCTCCATTCCATGACTTCACACACCTCCATTCTATGAGTTCACACACCTCCATTCTATGAGTTCACACACCTCCATTTTGACTTCACACACCTCCATTATATGACTTCACACACCTCCATTCTGACTCCACACACCTCCATTCTATGACTACACACAACTCCATCTGACTTCACACACCACCATTCTGTGACTTCACACACCTCCATTCCGTGACTTCACACACCTCCATTCTATGACTTCACACACCTCCATTCTATGACTTCACACAACTCCATTCTGACTTCACACACCTCCATTCTGTGACTTCACACAAGTCCATTCTATGATTTCACAGACATCCATTCTATGACTTCACACACTTCCACTCTATGACTTCACACCCCTTCATTCTGAATTCACACACCTCCATTCTGTGACTTCACACACCTCCATTCTGACTTCACACACCTCCATTCTATGACCTCCACACCTCCATTCTGTGACTTCGCACACCTCCTTTCCATGACTTCCCACACCTCCATTGGATGACTTCACACACCTCCATTATTTGACTTCATACACCTCCATTCTATGAGTTCACACACCTCCATTCTGTGACTTCACACACCTTTATTGTTTGACTTCACACACCTCCATTCTTTGACTTCACACACCTCCATTCCATGACTTCACACACCTCCATTCTATGAGTTCACACACCTCCATTCTATGAGTTCACACACCTCCATTTTGACTTCACACACCTCCATTCTATGACTTCACACACCTCCATTCTGACTTCACACACCTCCATTCTATGACTTCACACAACTCCATCTGACTTCACACACCACCATTCTGTGACTTCACCCACCTCCATTCCATGACTTCACACACCTCCATTCTTTGACTTCATACACCTCCATTCTATGAGTTCACACACTTCCATTCTGTGACTTCACACACCTTTATTGTTTGACTTCGCACACCTCCATTCTTTGACTTCCACACCTCCATTCCATGACTTCACACAACTCCAATCTATGAGTTCACACACCTCCATTGTATGTGTTCACACACCTCCATTTTGACTTCACACACCTCCATTCTTTGACTTCATACACCTTCATTCTCACTTCAGAAACATCCATTCTATGACTTCACGCACCTCCATTCTATGACTTCACAAACTTCCGTTCTGTGACTTCACACACCTCCATTCTGATTTCCCACACCTCCATTCTGTGACTTCACCCACCTCCATCCTGACTTCACACACCTCCATTCTGACTTCACACACCTCAATTCTTTGACTTCACACACCTCCATTCTATGAGTTCACACACATCCATTCTATGAGTTCACACACCACCATTTTGATATCACACACCTCCATTCTATGACTTCACACACCTTCATTCTTACTTCAGAAACATCCATTATGAGCTTCACACACCTCCATTCTATGACAACACAAACCTCCATTCTATGACTTCACACACCTCCATTCTATGACTTCACACACCTCCATTCTATGACTTCAAACACCTCCATTCTGTGACTTCACACACCTCAATTCTATGAGTTCACACACCTGCATTGTGACTTCACACACCTCCATTCTATGACTTCACACACCTCCATTCTGACTTCATACACCTCCATTCTGACTTCACAAACATCAATTCTGTGACTTCACACACTTCCATTCTATGATTTCACACACCTCCATTGTATGACTTCACACACCTCCATTCTATGATTTCACACACCTCTTTCTGAGTTGACACACCTCCATTCTATGACTTCACACACCTCCAATCTGACTTCACACACACCTCCATTCTATGACTTCTCACACCTCCATTCTGTGACTTCAAAAACCTCCATTCTATGACTTCACACACCTCCATTATGACTTCACACACCTCCATTCTGACTTCACAAACCTCCATTCCATGACTTCACACAGCTCCATTCTGACTTCACACACCTCCATTCTATGATTTCGCACACCTCTATTCTGACATCACACACCTCCATTCTGTGACTTCACACACCTCCATTCCATGACTTCACACACCTCCATTCTATGAGTTCAAACACCTCCATTCTATGAGTTCACACACCTCCATTTTGACTTCACACACCTCCATTCTATAACTTCACACACCTCCATTCTGACCTCACACACCTCCATTCTATGACTTCACACAACTCCATCTGACTTCACACACCACCATTCTGTGACTTCACACACCTTCATTGCATGACTTCACACACCTCCATTCGATGACTTCACACACCTCCATTCTTTGACTTCATACACCTCCATTCTATGAGTTCACACACTTCCATTCTGTGACTTCACACACCTTTATTGTTTGACTTCACACACCTCCATTCTTTGACTTCCACACCTCCATTCCATGACTTCACACACCTCCAATCTATGAGTTCACACACCTCCATTCTATGTGTTCACACACCTCCATTTTGACTTCACACACCTCCATTCTTTGACTTCATACACCTTCATTCTCACTTCAGAAACATCCATTCTATGACTTCACGCACCTCCATTCTATGACTTCACAAACCTCCGTTCTGTGACTTCACACACCTCCATTCTGATTTCCCACACCTCCATTCTGTGACTTCACCCACCTCCATCCTGACTTCACACACCTCCATTCTGACTTCACACACCTCAATTCTTTGACTTCACACACCTCCATTCTATGAGTTCACACACATCCATTCTATGAGTTCACACACCACCATTTTGACTTCACACACCTCCATTCTATGACTTCACACACCTTCATTCTTACTTCAGAAACATCCATTCTGAGCTTCACACACCTCCATTCTATGACAACACAAACCTCCATTCTATGACTTCACACACCTCCATTCTTTGACTTCACACACCTCCATTCTATGATTTCAAACACCTCCATTCTGTGACTTCACACACCACCATTCTATGAGTTCACACACCTGCATTGTGACTTCACACACCTCCATTCTATGACTTCAAACACCTCCATTCTGACTTCATACACCTCCATTCTGACTTCACAAACATCAATTCTGTGACTTCACACACTTCCATTCTATGATTTCACACACCTCCATTGTATGACTTCACACACCTCCATTCTATGATTTCACACACCTCTTTCTGAGTTGACACACCTCCATTCTATGACTTCACACACCTCCAATCTGACTTCACACACACCTTCATTCTATGACTTCTCACACCTCCATTCTGTGACTTCAAAAACCTCCATTCTATGACTTCACACACCTCCATTGTGACTTCACACACCTCCATTCTGACTTCACAAACCTCCATTCTATGACTTCACACAGCTCCATTCTGACTTCACACACCTCCATTCTATGATTTCGCACACCTCTATTCTGACATCACACACCTCCATTCTGTGACTTCACACACCTCCATTCCATGACTTCACACACCTCCATTCTATGAGTTCACACACCTCCATTCTATGAGTTCACACACCTCCATTTTGACTTCACACACCTCCATTATATGACTTCACACACCTCCATTCTGACTCCACACACCTCCATTCTATGACTACACACAACTCCATCTGACTTCACACACCACCATTCTGTGACTTCACACACCTCCATTCCGTGACTTCACACACCTCCATTCTATGACTTCACACACCTCCATTCTATGACTTCACACAACTCCATTCTGACTTCACACACCTCCATTCTGTGACTTCACACAAGTCCATTCTATGATTTCACACACATCCATTCTATGACTTCACACACTTCCACTCTATGACTTCACACCCCTTCATTCTGAATTCACACACCTCCATTCTGTGACTTCACACACCTCCATTCTGACTTCACACACCTCCATTCTATGACCTCCACACCTCCATTCTGTGACTTCGCACACCTCCTTTCCATGACTTCCCACACCTCCATTGGATGACTTCACACACCTCCATTATTTGACTTCATACACCTCCATTCTATGAGTTCACACACCTCCATTCTGTGACTTCACACACCTTTATTGTTTGACTTCACACACCTCCATTCTTTGACTTCACACACCTCCATTCCATGACTTCACACACCTCCATTCTATGAGTTCACACACCTCCATTCTATGAGTTCACACACCTCCATTTTGACTTCACACACCTCCATTCTATGACTTCACACACCTCCATTCTGACTTCACACACCTCCATTCTATGACTTCACACAACTCCATCTGACTTCACACACCACCATTCTGTGACTTCACCCACCTCCATTCCATGACTTCACACACCTCCATTCTTTGACTTCATACACCTCCATTCTATGAGTTCACACACTTCCATTCTGTGACTTCACACACCTTTATTGTTTGACTTCGCACACCTCCATTCTTTGACTTCCACACCTCCATTCCATGACTTCACACAACTCCAATCTATGAGTTCACACACCTCCATTGTATGTGTTCACACACCTCCATTTTGACTTCACACACCTCCATTCTTTGACTTCATACACCTTCATTCTCACTTCAGAAACATCCATTCTATGACTTCACGCACCTCCATTCTATGACTTCACAAACTTCCGTTCTGTGACTTCACACAACTCCATTCTGATTTCCCACACCTCCATTCTGTGACTTCACCCACCTCCATCCTGACTTCACACACCTCCATTCTGACTTCACACACCTCAATTCTTTGACTTCACACACCTCCATTCTATGAGTTCACACACATCCATTCTATGAGTTCACACACCACCATTTTGATTTCACACACCTCCATTCTATGACTTCACACACCTTCATTCTTACTTCAGAAACATCCATTATGAGCTTCACACACCTCCATTCTATGACAACACAAACCTCCATTCTATGACTTCACACACCTCCATTCTATGACTTCACACACCTCCATTCTATGACTTCAAACACCTCCATTCTGTGACTTCACACACCTCAATTCTATGAGTTCACACACCTGCATTGTGACTTCACACACCTCCATTCTATGACTTCACACACCTCCATTCTGACTTCATACACCTCCATTCTGACTTCACAAACATCAATTCTGTGACTTCACACACTTCCATTCTATGATTTCACACACCTCCATTGTATGACTTCACACACCTCCATTCTATGATTTCACACACCTCTTTCTGAGTTGACACACCTCCATTCTATGACTTCACACACCTCCAATCTGACTTCACACACACCTCCATTCTATGACTTCTCACACCTCCATTCTGTGACTTCAAAAACCTCCATTCTATGACTTCACACACCTCCATTATGACTTCACACACCTCCATTCTGACTTCACAAACCTCCATTCCATGACTTCACACAGCTCCATTCTGACTTCACACACCTCCATTCTATGATTTCGCACACCTCTATTCTGACATCACACACCTCCATTCTGTGACTTCACACACCTCCATTCCATGACTTCACACACCTCCATTCTATGAGTTCAAACACCTCCATTCTATGAGTTCACACACCTCCATTTTGACTTCACACACCTCCATTCTATAACTTCACACACCTCCATTCTGACCTCACACACCTCCATTCTATGACTTCACACAACTCCATCTGACTTCACACACCACCATTCTGTGACTTCACACACCTTCATTGCATGACTTCACACACCTCCATTCGATGACTTCACACACCTCCATTCTTTGACTTCATACACCTCCATTCTATGAGTTCACACACTTCCATTCTGTGACTTCACACACCTTTATTGTTTGACTTCACACACCTCCATTCTTTGACTTCCACACCTCCATTCCATGACTTCACACACCTCCAATCTATGAGTTCACACACCTCCATTCTATGTGTTCACACACCTCCATTTTGACTTCACACACCTCCATTCTTTGACTTCATACACCTTCATTCTCACTTCAGAAACATCCATTCTATGACTTCACGCACCTCCATTCTATGACTTCACAAACCTCCGTTCTGTGACTTCACACACCTCCATTCTGATTTCTCACACCTCCATTCTGTGACTTCACCCACCTCCTTCCTGACTTCACACACCTCCATTCTGACTTCACACACCTCAATTCTTTGACTTCACACACCTCCATTCTATGAGTTCACACACATCCATTCTATGAGTTCACACACCACCATTTTGACTTCACACACCTCCATTCTATGACTTCACACACCTTCATTCTTACTTCAGAAACATCCATTCTGAGCTCCACACACCTCCATTCTATGACAACACAAACCTCCATTCTATGACTTCACACACCTCCATTCTTTGACTTCACACACCTCCATTCTATGATTTCAAACACCTCCATTCTGTGACTTCACACACCACCATTCTATGAGTTCACACACCTGCATTGTGACTTCACACACCTCCATTCTATGACTTCAAACACCTCCATTCTGACTTCATACACCTCCATTCTGACTTCACAAACATCAATTCTGTGACTTCACACACTTCCATTCTATGATTTCACACACCTCCATTGTATGACTTCACACACCTCCATTCTATGATTTCACACACCTCTTTCTGAGTTGACACACCTCCATTCTATGACTTCACACACCTCCAATCTGACTTCACACACACCTTCATTCTATGACTTCTCACACCTCCATTCTGTGACTTCAAAAACCTCCATTCTATGACTTCACACACCTCCATTGTGACTTCACACACCTCCATTCTGACTTCACAAACCTCCATTCTATGACTTCACACAGCTCCATTCTGACTTCACACACCTCCATTCTATGATTTCGCACACCTCTATTCTGACATCACACACCTCCATTCTGTGACTTCACACACCTCCATTCCATGACTTCACACACCTCCATTCTATGAGTTCACACACCTCCATTCTATGAGTTCACACACCTCCATTTTGACTTCACACACCTCCATTATATGACTTCACACACCTCCATTCTGACTCCACACACCTCCATTCTATGACTACACACAACTCCATCTGACTTCACACACCACCATTCTGTGACTTCACACACCTCCATTCCGTGACTTCACACACCTCCATTCTATGACTTCACACACCTCCATTCTATGACTTCACACAACTCCATTCTGACTTCACACACCTCCATTCTGTGACTTCACACAAGTCCATTCTATGATTTCACACACATCCATTCTATGACTTCACACACTTCCACTCTATGACTTCACACCCCTTCATTCTGAATTCACACACCTCCATTCTGTGACTTCACACACCTCCATTCTGACTTCACACACCTCCATTCTATGACCTCCACACCTCCATTCTGTGACTTCGCACACCTCCTTTCCATGACTTCCCACACCTCCATTGGATGACTTCACACACCTCCATTATTTGACTTCATACACCTCCATTCTATGAGTTCACACACCTCCATTCTGTGACTTCACACACCTTTATTGTTTGACTTCACACACCTCCATTCTTTGACTTCACACACCTCCATTCCATGACTTCACACACCTCCATTCTATGAGTTCACACACCTCCATTCTATGAGTTCACACACCTCCATTTTGACTTCACACACCTCCATTCTATGACTTCACACACCTCCATTCTGACTTCACACACCTCCATTCTATGACTTCACACAACTCCATCTGACTTCACACACCACCATTCTGTGACTTCACCCACCTCCATTCCATGACTTCACACACCTCCATTCTTTGACTTCATACACCTCCATTCTATGAGTTCACACACTTCCATTCTGTGACTTCACACACCTTTATTGTTTGACTTCGCACACCTCCATTCTTTGACTTCCACACCTCCATTCCATGACTTCACACAACTCCAATCTATGAGTTCACACACCTCCATTGTATGTGTTCACACACCTCCATTTTGACTTCACACACCTCCATTCTTTGACTTCATACACCTTCATTCTCACTTCAGAAACATCCATTCTATGACTTCACGCACCTCCATTCTATGACTTCACAAACTTCCGTTCTGTGACTTCACACAACTCCATTCTGATTTCCCACACCTCCATTCTGTGACTTCACCCACCTCCATCCTGACTTCACACACCTCCATTCTGACTTCACACACCTCAATTCTTTGACTTCACACACCTCCATTCTATGAGTTCACACACATCCATTCTATGAGTTCACACACCACCATTTTGATTTCACACACCTCCATTCTATGACTTCACACACCTTCATTCTTACTTCAGAAACATCCATTATGAGCTTCACACACCTCCATTCTATGACAACACAAACCTCCATTCTATGACTTCACACACCTCCATTCTATGACTTCACACACCTCCATTCTATGACTTCAAACACCTCCATTCTGTGACTTCACACACCTCAATTCTATGAGTTCACACACCTGCATTGTGACTTCACACACCTCCATTCTATGACTTCACACACCTCCATTCTGACTTCATACACCTCCATTCTGACTTCACAAACATCAATTCTGTGACTTCACACACTTCCATTCTATGATTTCACACACCTCCATTGTATGACTTCACACACCTCCATTCTATGATTTCACACACCTCTTTCTGAGTTGACACACCTCCATTCTATGACTTCACACACCTCCAATCTGACTTCACACACACCTCCATTCTATGACTTCTCACACCTCCATTCTGTGACTTCAAAAACCTCCATTCTATGACTTCACACACCTCCATTATGACTTCACACACCTCCATTCTGACTTCACAAACCTCCATTCCATGACTTCACACAGCTCCATTCTGACTTCACACACCTCCATTCTATGATTTCGCACACCTCTATTCTGACATCACACACCTCCATTCTGTGACTTCACACACCTCCATTCCATGACTTCACACACCTCCATTCTATGAGTTCAAACACCTCCATTCTATGAGTTCACACACCTCCATTTTGACTTCACACACCTCCATTCTATAACTTCACACACCTCCATTCTGACCTCACACACCTCCATTCTATGACTTCACACAACTCCATCTGACTTCACACACCACCATTCTGTGACTTCACACACCTTCATTGCATGACTTCACACACCTCCATTCGATGACTTCACACACCTCCATTCTTTGACTTCATACACCTCCATTCTATGAGTTCACACACTTCCATTCTGTGACTTCACACACCTTTATTGTTTGACTTCACACACCTCCATTCTTTGACTTCCACACCTCCATTCCATGACTTCACACACCTCCAATCTATGAGTTCACACACCTCCATTCTATGTGTTCACACACCTCCATTTTGACTTCACACACCTCCATTCTTTGACTTCATACACCTTCATTCTCACTTCAGAAACATCCATTCTATGACTTCACGCACCTCCATTCTATGACTTCACAAACCTCCGTTCTGTGACTTCACACACCTCCATTCTGATTTCTCACACCTCCATTCTGTGACTTCACCCACCTCCTTCCTGACTTCACACACCTCCATTCTGACTTCACGCACCTCAATTCTTTGACTTCACACACCTCCATTCTATGAGTTCACACACATCCATTCTATGAGTTCACACACCACCATTTTGACTTCACACACCTCCATTCTATGACTTCACACACCTTCATTCTTACTTCAGAAACATCCATTCTGAGCTTCACACACCTCCATTCTGACTTCACACACCTCAATTCTTTGACTTCACACACCTCCATTCTATGATTTCACACACTTCCATTCTATGAATTCACACACCTCCATTCTATGACTTCACACACCTCATTTCTGAGTTGACACACCTCCAATCTGTTATTTCACACACCTCCAATTTGACTTCACACACCCCCATTCTATGACTTCACACACCCCATTGTGAATTCACACACTCCATTCTATGAGTTCACACACCTCCATTCTGACTTCACACACCTCCATTCTATGACTTCACACAGCTGCATTCTGACTTCAGACACCTGCATTTGTGACTTCAAACACCACAATTTTGACTTCAAACACCTTCATTCTGTGACTTCACACAACTCCATTCTGTGACTTCACACACCTCCATTTTGACTTCACACACTTCCATTCTTTAAATTAGCACACCTCCATTCTGTGACTTCACACACCACCATTGTTTGACTTCACACACCTATATTCTTGGACTTCACACACCTCCATTCCATGACTTCACACATCTCAATTTTATGAGTTCCCACACCTCCATTTTGACTTCACATACCTCCATTCTATGACTTCACACACCTTCATTCTACTTCAGAAACATCCATTCTATGACTTCACACACCTCCATTCTATGACTTCACAAACCTCCATTCTGTGACTTCACACACCTTCATTCTGAGTTCATACACCTCAATTCCGTGACTTCACACACCTCAATTCTGACTTCACGCACCTCCATTCTATGACTTCACACACCTCCATTCTGTGACTTAACACACTTCCATTCTGTGACTTCACACAACTCCATTCTATGATTTCTCACACCTCCATTCTATGAATTCACACATCTCCATTCTGTGACTTCACACAGCTCCATTCTGTGATTTCCCACACCTCCATTCTGTGCCTTCACACACCTCCATTCTGAGTTCACACACCTCCATTCTGTGACTTAGCATACCTTCATTCTATGACTTCACACACCTCCATTCTATGAATTCACAAACCTCCATTCAATGACTTCACACACCTCCATTCTATGACTTCACACACCTCCATGCTTTGACTTCAGACCCCTCCATTCTGTGACTTCACACACCTCCATTCTATGACTTCACACACCTCCATTGTGACTTCCCACACCTCCAATCTGAGTTCACACACCTCCGTTCTGACATCACACACCTCCATTCTATGACTTCACACACCTCCATTCTGTGACTTCACACACCTCAATTCTGTGACTTCACACACCTCCATTATGACTTCACACACCTCTTTCTGAGTTGACACACCTCCATTCTATGACTTCACACACCTCCATTCTATGACTTCACACTCCTCCATTCTATCACTTCACACACCTGCATTGTGTCTTCACACACCTCCATTCTATGACTTCATACACCTCCATTCTGACTTCACACACCTCCATTATTTGACTTCATACACCTCCATTCTGTGAGTTCACACACCTCCTTTCTGTGAATTCACACACCTTTATTGTTTGACTTCACACACCTCCATTCTTTGACTTCACACACCTCCATTCCATGACTTCACACACCTCCATTCTATGAGTTCACACACCTCCATTCTATGAGTTCACACACCTCCATTTTGACTTCACAAACATCAATTCTGTGACTTCACACACTTCCATTCTATGATTTCACGCACCTCCATTGTATGACTTCACATACCTCCATTCTATGATTTCACACACCTCTTTCTGAGTTGACAAACCTCCATTCTATGACTTCACACACCTCCAATCTGACTTCACACACACCTTCATTCTATGACTTCTCACACCTCCATTCTGTGACTTCAAAAACCTCCATTCTATGACTTCACACACCTCCATTGTGAATTCACACACCTCCATTCTGACTTCACAAACCTCCATTCCATGACTTCACACAGCTCCATTCTGACTTCACACACCTCCATTCTATGATTTCGCACACCTCTATTCTGACATCACACACCTACATTCTGTGACTTCACACACCTCCATTCCTTGACTTCACACACCTCCATTCTATGAGTTCACACACCTCCATTCTATGAGTTCACACACCTCCATTCTATGGGTTCACACACCTCCATTCTATAACTTCACACACCTCCATTCTGACCTCACACACCTCCATTCTATGACTTCACACAACTCCATCTGACTTCACACACCACCATTCTGTGACTTCACACACCTCCATTCCGTGACTTCACACACCTCCATTCGATGACTTCACACACCTCCATTCCTTGAATTCATACACCTCCATTCTATGAGTTCACACACTTCCATTAAGTGACTTCACACACCTTTATTGTTTGACTTCACACACCTCCATTCTTTGACTTCCACACCTCCATTCCATGACTTCACAAACCTCCAATCTATGAGTTCACACACCTCCATTCTGTGACTTCACACCCCTCCATTTTGACTTCACACACCTCCATTCTTTGACTTCATACACCTTCATTCTCACTTCAGAAACATCCATTCTATGACTTCACGCACCTCCATTCTATGACTTCACAAACCTCCGTTCTGTGACTTCACACACCTCCATTCTGATTTCCCACACCTCCATTCTGTGACTTCACCCACCTCCATCCTGACTTCACACACCTCCATTCTGACTTCACACACCTCAATTCTTTGACTTCACACACCTCCATTCTATGAGTTCACACACATCCATTCTATGAGTTCACACACCACCATTTTGACTTCACACACCTCCATTCTATGACTTCACACACCTTCATTCTTACTTCAGAAACATCCATTCTGAGCTTCACACACCTCCATTCTATGACAACACAAACCTCCATTCTATGACTTCACACACCTCCATTCTATGACTTCACACACCTCCATTCTATGACTTCAAACACCTCCATTCTGTGACTTCACACACCACCATTCTATGAGTTCACACACCTGCATTGTGACTTCACACACCTCCATTCTATGACTTCAAACACCTCCATTCTGACGTCATACACCTCCATTCTGACTTCACAAACATCAATTCTGTGACTTCACACACTTCCATTCTATGATTTCACACACCTCCATTGTATGACTTCACACACCTCCATTCTATGATTTCACACACCTCTTTCTGAGTTGACACACCTCCATTCTATGACTTCACACACCTCCAATCTGACTTCACACACACCTTCATTCTATGACTTCTCACACCTCCATTCTGTGACTTCAAAAACCTCCATTCTATGACTTCACACACCTCCATTGTGACTTCACAGACCTCCATTCTGACTTCACAAACCTCCATTCTATGACTTCACACAGCTCCATTCTGACTTAACACACCTCCATTCTATGATTTCGCACACCTCTATTCTGACATCACACACCTCCATTCTGTGACTTCACACACCTCCATTCCATGACTTCACACACCTCCATTCTATGAGTTCACACACCTCCATTCTATGAGTTCACACACCTCCATTTTGACTTCACACACCTCCATTATATGACTTCACACACCTCCATTCTGACTCCACACACCTCCATTCTATGACTACACACAACTCCATCTGACTTCACACACCACCATTCTGTGACTTCACACACCTCCATTCCGTGACTTCACACACCTCCATTCTATGACTTCACACACCTCCATTCTATGACTTCACACAACTCCATTCTGACTTCACACACCTCCATTCTGTGACTTCACACAAGTCCATTCTATGATTTCACACACATCCATTCTATGACTTCACACACTTCCACTCTATGACTTCACACCCCTTCATTCTGAATTCACACACCTCCATTCTGTGACTTCACACACCTCCATTCTGATTTCACACACCTCCATTCTATGACCTCCACACCTCCATTCTGTGACTTCGCACACCTCCTTTCCATGACTTCCCACACCTCCATTGGATGACTTCACACACCTCCATTATTTGACTTCATACACCTCCATTCTATGAGTTCACACACCTCCATTCTGTGACTTCACACACCTTTATTGTTTGACTTCACACACCTCCATTCTTTGACTTCACACACCTCCATTCCATGACTTCACACACCTCCATTCTATGAGTTCACACACCTCCATTCTATGAGTTCACACACCTCCATTTTGACTTCACACACCTCCATTCTATGACTTCACACACCTCCATTCTGACTTCACACACCTCCATTCTATGACTTCACACAACTCCATCTGACTTCACACACCACCATTCTGTGACTTCACCCACCTCCATTCCATGACTTCACACACCTCCATTCTTTGACTTCATACACCTCCATTCTATGAGTTCACACACTTCCATTCTGTGACTTCACACACCTTTATTGTTTGACTTCGCACACCTCCATTCTTTGACTTCCACACCTCCATTCCATGACTTCACACAACTCCAATCTATGAGTTCACACACCTCCATTGTATGTGTTCACACACCTCCATTTTGACTTCACACACCTCCATTCTTTGACTTTATACACCTTCATTCTCACTTCAGAAACATCCATTCTATGACTTCACGCACCTCCATTCTATGACTTCACAAACTTCCGTTCTGTGACTTCACACAACTCCATTCTGATTTCCCACACCTCCATTCTGTGACTTCACCCACCTCCATCCTGACTTCACACACCTCCATTCTGACTTCACACACCTCAATTCTTTGACTTCACACACCTCCATTCTATGAGTTCACACACATCCATTCTATGAGTTCACACACCACCATTTTGATTTCACACACCTCCATTCTATGACTTCACACACCTTCATTCTTACTTCAGAAACATCCATTATGAGCTTCACACACCTCCATTCTATGACAACACAAACCTCCATTCTATGACTTCACACACCTCCATTCTATGACTTCACACACCTCCATTCTATGACTTCAAACACCTCCATTCTGTGACTTCACACACCTCAATTCTATGAGTTCACACACCTGCATTGTGACTTCACACACCTCCATTCTATGACTTCACACACCTCCATTCTGACTTCATACACCTCCATTCTGACTTCACAAACATCAATTCTGTGACTTCACACACTTCCAATCTATGATTTCACACACCTCCATTGTATGACTTCACACACCTCCATTCTATGATTTCACACACCTCTTTCTGAGTTGACACACCTCCATTCTATGACTTCACACACCTCCAATCTGACTTCACACACACCTCCATTCTATGACTTCTCACACCTCCATTCTGTGACTTCAAAAACCTCCATTCTATGACTTCACACACCTCCATTATGACTTCACACACCTCCATTCTGACTTCACAAACCTCCATTCCATGACTTCACACAGCTCCATTCTGACTTCACACACCTCCATTCTATGATTTCGCACACCTCTATTCTGACATCACACACCTCCATTCTGTGACTTCACACACCTCCATTCCATGACTTCACACACCTCCATTCTATGAGTTCAAACACCTCCATTCTATGAGTTCACACACCTCCATTTTGACTTCACACACCTCCATTCTATAACTTCACACACCTCCATTCTGACCTCACACACCTCCATTCTATGACTTCACACAACTCCATCTGACTTCACACACCACCATTCTGTGACTTCACACACCTTCATTGCATGACTTCACACACCTCCATTCGATGACTTCACACACCTCCATTCTTTGACTTCATACACCTCCATTCTATGAGTTCACACACTTCCATTCTGTGACTTCACACACCTTTATTGTTTGACTTCACACACCTCCATTCTTTGACTTCCACACCTCCATTCCATGACTTCACACACCTCCAATCTATGAGTTCACACACCTCCATTCTATGTGTTCACACACCTCCATTTTGACTTCACACACCTCCATTCTTTGACTTCATACACCTTCATTCTCACTTCAGAAACATCCATTCTATGACTTCACGCACCTCCATTCTATGACTTCACAAACCTCCGTTCTGTGACTTCACACACCTCCATTCTGATTTCTCACACCTCCATTCTGTGACTTCACCCACCTCCTTCCTGACTTCACACACCTCCATTCTGACTTCACGCACCTCAATTCTTTGACTTCACACACCTCCATTCTATGAGTTCACACACATCCATTCTATGAGTTCACACACCACAATTTTGACTTCACACACCTCCATTCTATGACTTCACACACCTTCATTCTTACTTCAGAAACATCCATTCTGAGCTTCACACACCTCCATTCTGACTTCACACACCTCAATTCTTTGACTTCACACACCTCCATTCTATGATTTCACACACTTCCATTCTATGAATTCACACACCTCATTTCTGAGTTGATACACCTCCAATCTGTTATTTCACACACCTCCAATTTGACTTCACACACCCCCATTCTATGACTTCACACACCCCATTGTGAATTCACACACTCCATTCTATGAGTTCACACACCTCCATTCTGACTTCACACACCTCCATTCTATGACTTCACACAGCTGCATTCTGACTTCAGACACCTGCATTTGTGACTTCAAACACCACAATTTTGACTTCAAACACCTTCATTCTGTGACTTCACACAACTCCATTCTGTGACTTCACACACCTCCATTTTGACTTCACACACTTCCATTCTTTAAATTAGCACACCTCCATTCTGTGACTTCACACACCACCATTGTTTGACTTCACACACCTATATTCTTGGACTTCACACACCTCCATTCCATGACTTCACACATCTCAATTTTATGAGTTCCCACACCTCCATTTTGACTTCACATACCTCCATTCTATGACTTCACACACCTTCATTCTACTTCAGAAACATCCATTCTATGACTTCACACACCTCCATTCTATGACTTCACAAACCTCCATTCTGTGACTTCACACACCTTCATTCTGAGTTCATACACCTCAATTCCGTGACTTCACACACCTCAATTCTGACTTCACACACCTCCATTCTATGACTTCACACACCTCCATTCTGTGACTTACCACACTTCCATTCTGTGACTTCACACAACTCCATTCTATGATTTCTCACACCTCCATTCTATGAATTCACACATCTCCATTCTGTGACTTCACACAGCTCCATTCTGTGATTTCCCACACCTCCATTCTGTGCCTTCACACACCTCCATTCTGAGTTCACACACCTCCATTCTGTGACTTAGCATACCTTCTTTCTATGACTTCACACACCTCCATTCTATGAATTCACAAACCTCCATTCAATGACTTCACACACCTCCATTCTATGACTTCACACACCTCCATGCTTTGACTTCAGACCCCTCCATTCTGTGACTTCACACACCTCCATTCTATGACTTCACACACCTCCATTGTGACTTCCCACACCTCCAATCTGAGTTCACACACCTCCGTTCTGACATCACACACCTCCATTCTATGACTTCACACACCTCCATTCTGTGACTTCACACACCTCAATTCTGTGACTTCACACACCTCCATTATGACTTCACACACCTCTTTCTGAGTTGACACACCTCCATTCTATGACTTCACACACCTCCATTCTATGACTTCACACTCCTCCATTCTATCACTTCACACACCTGCATTGTGTCTTCACACACCTCCATTCTATGACTTCATACACCTCCATTCTATGACTTCACACATCTCCTTCTGTAACTTCACACACTTCCAATGTGTGACTTCACAAACCTCCATTCCGAGACTTCACACAACTCCATTCCGAGACTTCACACACCTCCATTCTTTCACTTCGCACACCTCCATTCTATGACTTCACACAGCTCCATTCTGACTTCACAAACCTCCATTCTATGACTTCACACACTTCCATTCTATGTCTTCACACACCTCCATTCTGTGACTTCACACACCTCCATTCTGAGTTCACACACCTCCATTCTGTGACTTCACACACATCCATTCTGACTTCACACAACTCCATTCTATGACTTCACACACCTCCATTCTGTGCCTTCACACACCTCCATTCTTTGACTTCACACACCTCCATTTTGAGTTCACACACCTCCAATCTATGAGTAAACACACCTCCGTTCTGACTTCGCACACCTCCATTCTATGACTTCACACAGCTCCATTCTGACTTCACACACCTCCATTCTATGACTTCACACACTTCCATTCTATGACTTCACACACCTCCATTCTGTGACTTCACACACCTCCATTCTGAGTTCACACACCTCCATTCTGTGACTTCACACACATCCATTCTGACTTCACACAACTCCATTCTATGACTTCACACACCTCCATTCTGTGCCTTCACACACCTCCATTCTATGACTTCACACACCTTCATTCTTACTTCACAAATATCCATTCTTTGACTTCACACACCTCCATTCTATGACTTCTCACACCTCCATTCAGTGACTTCCCACACCTCCATTCTGCGACCTCACACACCTCCATTCTATGACTTCACACACCTCCATTCTATGACTTCACACAACTCCATTCTGACTGCACACACCTACATTCTGTGACTTCACAAAATCCATTCTATGATTTCACACACATGCATTCTATGACTTCACACACTTCCATTCTATGACTTCACACCCCTTCATTCTGAATTCACACACCTCCATTCTGTGACTTCACACACCTCCATTCTGACTTCACACACCTCCATTCTATGACTTCCACACCTCCATTCTGTGACTTCGCACACCTCCATTCCATGACTTCCCACACCTCCATTGGATGACTTCACACACCTCCATTCTTTGACTTCGCACACCTCCATTCTATGACTTCACACAGCTCCATTCTGACTTCACACACCTCCATTCTATGACTTCACACACTTCCATTCTATGACTTCACACACCTCCATTCTGTGACTTCACACACCTCCATTCTGAGTTCACACACCTCCATTCTGTGACTTCACACACATCCATTCTGACTTCACACAACTCCATTCTATGACTTCACACACCTCCATTCTGTGCCTTCACACACCTCCATTCTTTGACTTCACACACCTCCATTTTGAGTTCACACACCTCCAATCTATGAGTAAACACACCTCCTTTCTGACTTCGCACACCTCCATTCTATGACTTCACACAGCTCCATTCTGACTTCACACACCTCCATTCTATGACTTCACACACTTCCATTCTATGACTTCACACACCTCCATTCTGTGACTTCACACACCTCCATTCTGAGTTCACACACCTCCATTCTGTGACTTCACACACATCCATTCTGACTTCACACAACTCCATTCTATGACTTCACACACCTCCATTCTGTGCCTTCACACACCTCCATTCTATGACTTCACACACCTTCATTCTTACTTCACAAATATCCATTCTTTGACTTCACACACCTCCATTCTATGACTTCTCACACCTCCATTCTGTGACTTCCCACACCTCCATTCTGCGACCTCACACACCTCCATTCTATGACTTCACACACCTCCATTCTATGACTTCACACAACTCCATTCTGACTGCACACACCTACCTTCTGTGACTTCACAAAATCCATTCTATGATTTCACACACATGCATTCTATGACTTCACACACTTCCATTCTATGACTTCACACCCCTTCATTCTGAATTCACACACCTCCATTCTGTGACTTCACACACCTCCATTCTGACTTCACACACCTCCATTCTATGACTTCCACACCTCCATTCTGTGACTTCGCACACCTCCATTCCATGACTTCCCACACCTCCATTGGATGACTTCACACACCTCCATTATTTGACTTCATACACCTCCATTCTAAGAGTTCACACACCTCCATTCTGTGACTTCACACACCTTTATTGTTTGACTTCACACACCTCCATTCTTTGACTTCACACACCTCCCTTCCATGACTTCATACACCTCCATTCTATGAGTTCACACACCTCCATTCTATGGGTTCACACACCTCCATTTTGACTTCACACACCTCCATTCTATGACTTCACACACCTCCATTCTGACTTCACACACCTCCATTCTATGACTTCACACTAGTCCATCTACCTTCACACACCACCATTCTGTGACTTCACACACCTCCATTCCATGACTTCACACACCTCAATTCTTTGACTTCATACACCTCCATTCTATGAGTTCACACACTTCCATTCTGTGACTTCACACACCTTTATTGTTTGACTTCACACACCTCCATTCTTTGACTTCCACACCTCCATTTCATGACTTCACACACCTCCAATCTATGAGTTCACACACCTCCATTTTGGCTTCACACACCTCCATTCTTTGACTTCATACACCTTCATTCTCACTTCAGAAATATCCATTCTATGACTTCTATGACTTCACGCACCTCCATTCTATGACTTCACAAACCTCCGTTCTGTGACTTCACTCACCTCCATTCTGTTTTCCCACACCTCCATTCTGTGACTTCACACACCTCCATCCTGACTTCACACACCTATATTCTGACTTCACACACCTCAATTCTTTGACTTCACACACCTCCATTCTATGAGTTCACACACATCCATTCTATGAGTTCACACACCACCATTTTGACTTCACACACCTCCATTCTATGACTTCACACACCTTCATTCTTACTTCAGAAACATCCATTCTGAGCTTCACACACCTCCATTTTATGACAACACAAACCTCCATTCTATGACTTCACACACCTCCATTCTTTGACTTCACAGACCTCCATTCTATGAGTTCACACACCTGCATTGTGACTTCACACACCTCCATTCTGTGACTTCACACACCTTCATTCTTACTTCAGAAACATCCATTCTGAGCTTCACACACCTCCATTCTGTCTTCACACACCTCAATTCTTTGACTTCACACACCTCCATTCTATGATTTCACACACTTCCATTCTATGACTTCACACACCTCATTTCTGAGTTGACACACCTCCAATCTGTTATTTCACACACCTCCAATTTGACTTCACACACCCCCATTCTATGACTTCACACACCCCATTGTGAATTCACACGCTCCATTCTATGAGTTCACACACCTCCATTCTGACTTCACACACCTCCATTCTATGACTTCACACAGCTGCATTCTGACTTCAGACACCTCCATTGTGACTTCAAACACCACAATTTTGACTTCAAACACCTTCATTCTGTGACTTCACACAACTCCATTCTTTGACTTCACACACCTCCATTTTGACTTCACACACTTCCATTCTTTAAATTAGCACACCTCCATTCTTTGACTTCACACACCACCATTGTTTGACTTCACACACCTATATTCTTGGACTTCACACACCTCCATTCCATGACTTCACACATCTCAATTTTATGAGTTCCCACACCTCCATTTTGACTTCACATACCTCCATTCTATGACTTCACAAACCTCCCTTCTGTGACGTCACACACCTTCATTCTGAGTTCACACACCTCAATTCCGTGACTTCACACACCTCAATTCTGACTTCACACACCTCCATTCTATGACATCACACAATTCCATTCTATGACTTCACACACCTCCATTTTTTTACTTCACAAACCTCCATTGTGAGTTCACACACCTCCATCCTGTGACTTCACACACCTCCATTCTGTGACTTAACACACCTCCATTCTGTGACTTCACACAACTCCATTCTATGATTTCTCACACCTCCATTCTATGAATTCACACATCTCCATTCTGTGACTTCACACAGCTCCATTCTGTGACTTCCCACACCTCCATTCTGTGACTTCACACACCTCCATTCTGAGTTCACACACCTCCATTCTGTGACTTAACACACCTTCATTCTATGACTTCACACACCTCCCTTCTATGACTTCACAAACCTCCATTCAATGACTTCACACACCTCCATTCTATGACTTCACACACCTCCATGCTTTGACTTCAGACCCCTCCATTCTGTGACTTCACACACCTCCATTCTATGACTTCACACACCTCCATTGTGACTTCCCACACCTCCAATCTGAGTTCACACACCTCCGTTCTGACATCACACACCTCGATTCTATGACTTCACACACCTCCATTCTGTGACTGCACACACCTCAATTCTGTGACTTCACACACCTCCATTTTGACTTCACACACCTCTTTCTGAGTTGACACACCTCCATTCTGTGACTTCACACACCTCCATTCTTTGACATCACACACCTCCATTCCATGACTTCACACACCTCCATTCTATGACTTCACACAGCTCCATTCTGACTTCACACACCTCCATTCTATGACTTCACACACTTCCATTCTATGACTTCACACACCTCCATTCTGTGACTTCACACACCTCCATTCTGAGTTCACACACCTCCATTCTGTGACTTCACACACATCCATTCTGACTTCACACAACTCCATTCTATGACTTCACACACCTCCATTCTGTGCCTTCACACACCTCCATTCTATGACTTCACACACCTTCATTCTTACTTCACAAATATCCATTCTATGACTTCACACACCTCCATTCTATGACTTCTCACACCTCCATTCTGTGACTTCACACACCTCCATTCTGCGACCTCACACACCTCCATTCTATGACTTCACACACCTCCATTCTATGACTTCACACAACTCCATTCTGACTTCACACACCTACATTCTGTGACTTCACAAAGTCCATTCTATGATTTCACAGACATCCATTCTATGACTTCACACACATCCATTCTATGACTTCACACCCCTTCATTCTGAATTCACACACCTCCATTCTGTGACTTCACACACCTCCATTCTGACTTCACACACCTCCATTCTATGACTTCCACACCTCCATTCTGTGACTTCGCACACCTCCATTCCATGACTTCCCACACCTCCATTGGATGACTTCACACACCTCCATTATTTGACTTCATACACCTCCATTCTATGAGTTCACACACCTCCATTCTGTGGCTTCACACACCTTTATTGTTTGACTTCACACACCTCCATTCCATGACTTCATACACCTCCATTCTATGAGTTCACACACCTCCATTCTATGGGTTCACACATCTCCATTCTGTGTCTTCACACAACTCCATTCTGTGACTTCACATACCTCCATTCCATGACTTCACACACCTCCATTCTATGCGTTCACACACCTCCATTCTATGAGTTCACACACCTCCATTTTGACTTCCCACACCTCCATTCTATGACTTCACACACCTCCATTCTGACTTCACACACCTCCATTCTATGACTACACACAACTCCATCTGACTTCACACACCACCATTCTGTGACTTCACACACCTCCATTCTCTGACTTCACACACCTCCATTCTATGACTTCACACACCTCCATTCTATGACTTCACACAACTCCATTCTGACTTCACACACCTCCATTCTGTGACTTCACACAAGTCCATTCTATGATTTCACACACATCCATTCTATGACTTCACAGACTTCCATTATATGACTTCACACCCCTTCATTCTGAATTCACACACCTCCATTCTGTGACTTCACACACCTCCATTCTGACTTCACACACCTCCATTCTATGACTTCCACACCTCCATTCTGTGACTTCGCACACCTCCATTCCATGACTTCCCACACCTCCATTGGATGACTTCATACACCTCCATTATTTGACTTCATACACCTCCATTCAATGAGTTCACACACCTCCATTCTGTGACTTCACACACCTTTATTGTTTGACTTCACACACCTCCATTCTTTGACTTCACACACCTCCATTCCATGACTTCACACACCTCCATTCTATGAGTTCACACACCTCCATTCTATGAGTTCACACACCTCCATTTTGAGTTCACGCACCTCCATTCTATGACTTCACACACCTCCATTCTGACTTCACACACCTCCATTCTATGACTTCACACAACTCCATCTGACTTCACACACCACCCTTCTGTGACTTCACACACCTCCATTCCATGACTTCACACACCTCCATTCTTTGACTTCATACACCTCCATTCTATGAGTTCACACACTTCCATTCTGTGACTTCACACACCTTTATTGTTTGACTTCGCACACCTCCATTCTTTGACTTCCACACCTCTATTCCATGACTTCACACACCTCCAATCTATGAGTTCACACACCTCCATTTTATGTGTTCATACACCTCCATTTTGACTTCACACACCTCCATTCTTTGACTTCATACACCTTCATTCTCACTTCAGAAACATCCATTCTATGTCTTCACGCACCTCCATTCTATGACTTCACAAACCTCCGTTCTGTGACTTCACACACCTCCATTCTGATTTCCCACACCTCCATTCTGTGACTTCACCCACCTCCATCCTGACTTCACACACCACCCTTCTGTGACTTCACCCACCTCCATCATGACTTTACACACCTCCATTCTATGACTTCACAAACCTCCGTTCTGTGACTTCACACACCTCCATTCTGATTTCCCACACCTCCATTCTATGACTTCACACAACTCCATCTGACTTCACACACCACCCTTCTGTGACTTCACCCACCTCCATCATGACTTTACACACCTCCATTCTGACTTCACACACCTCAATTCTTTGCCTTCACACACCTCCATTCTATGAGTTCACACACATCCATTCTATGAGTTCACACACCACCATTTTGATTTCACACACCTCCATTCTATGACTTTACACACCTTCATTCTTACTTCAGAAACATCCATTCTGAGCTTCACACACCTCCATTCAATGACAACACAAACCTCCATTCTATGACTTCACACACCTCCATTCTATGACTTCACACACCTCCATTCTATGACTTCAAACACCTCCATTCTGTGACTTCACACACCTCCATTCTATGAGTTCACACACCTGCATTGTGCCTTCACACACCTCCATTCTATGACTTCACACACCTCCATTCTGACTTCATACACCTCCATTCTGACTTCACAAACATCAATTCTGTGACTTCACACACTTCCATTCTATGATTTCACACACCTCCATTGTATGACTTCACACACCTCCATTCTATGATTTCACACACCTCTTTCTGAGTTGACACACCTCCATTCTATGACTTCACACACCTCCAATCTGACTTCACACACACCTCCATTCTATGACTTCTCACACCTCTATTCTGTGACTTTAAAAACCTCCCTTCTATGACTTCACACACCTCCATTGTGACTTCACACACCTCCATTCTGACTTCACAAACCTCCATTCTATGACTTCACACAGCTCCATTCTGACTTCACACACCTCCATTCTATGATTTCGCACACCTCTATTCTGACATCACACACCTCCATTCTGTGACTTCACACACCTCCATTCCATGACTTCACACACCTCCATTCTATGAGTTCACACACCTCCATTCTATGAGTTCACACACCTCCATTTTGACTTCACACACCTCCATTCTATAACTTCACACACCTCCATTCTGACTTCACACACCTCCATTCTATGACTTCACACAACTCCATCTGACTTCACACACCACCATTCTGTGACTTCACATACCTCCATTGCATGACTTCACACACCTCCATTCGATGACTTCACACACCTCCATTCTTTGACTTCATACACCTCCATTCTATGAGTTCACACACTTCCATTCTTTGACTTGCACACGTCCATTCCATAACTTCACACACCTCCAATCTATGAGTTCACACACCTCCATTCTATGTGTTCACAGACCTCCATTTTGACTTCACACACCTCCATTCTTTGACTTCATACACCTTCATTCTCACATCAGAAACATCCATTCTATGACTTCACGCACCTCCATTCTATGACTTCACAAACCTCCGTTCTGTGACTTCACACACCTCCATTCTGATTTCCCACACCTCCATTCTGTGACTTCACCGACCTCCATCCTGACTTCACACACCTCCATTCTGACTTCACACACCTCAATTCTTTGACTTCACACACCTTCATTCTTACTTCAGAAACATCCATTCTGAGCTTCACACACCTCCATTCTGACTTCACACACCTCAATTATTTGACTTCACACACCTCCATTCTATGATTTCACACACTTCCATTCTATGAATTCACACACCTCCATTCAATGACTTCACACACCTCATTTCTGAGTTGACACACCTCCAATCTGTTATTTCACACACCTCCAATTTGACGCACACACCCCCATTCTATGACTTCACACACCCCATTGTGAATTCACACACTCCATTCTATGAGTTCACACACCTCCATTCTGACTTCACACACCTCCATTCTATGACTTCACACAGCTGCATTCTGACTGCAGACACCTCAATTTGTGACTTCAAACACCACAATTTTGACTTCAAACACCTTCATTCTGTGACTTCACACAACTCCATTCTGTGACTTCACACACCTCCATTTTGACTTCACACACTTCCATTCTTTAAATTAACACACCTCCATTCTGTGACTTTACACACCACCATTGTTTGACTTCACACACCTATATTCTTGGACTTCACACACCTCCATTCCATGACTTCACACATCTCAATTTTATGAGTTCCCACACCTCCATTTTGACTTCACATACCTCCATTCTATGACTTCACACACCTTCATTCTACTTCAGAAACATCCATTCTATGACTTCACACACCTACATTCTATGACTTCACAAACCTCAATTCTGTGACTTCACACACCTCCATTCTGAGTTCACACACCTCAGTTCCGTGACTTCACACACCTCAATTCTGACTTCACACACCTCCATTCTATGACTTCACACAATTCCATTCTATGACTTCACACACCTCCATTTTTTTACTTCACAAACCTCCATTGTGAGTTCACACACCTCCATCCTGTGACTTCACACACCTCCATTCTGTGACTTAACACACCTCCATTCTGTGACTTCACACAACTCCATTCA
>NW_028327785.1:105000-107324 GCF_031878675.1 Megascapheus bottae | reverse complement strand
TAGGTTAGGGTAAGAGTGAGGGTTAGGATTAGGGTTAGGGTTAGGTTATGTTTATGGTTAGGGTTAGTGTAAGGGTAAGGGTTAGGGTTAGGTTTAGGTTAAGGGTTAGGGCAAGGGTAAGGGTTAGGGTTAGAGGTAGGGTAAGGGTTAGGGTTAGGGTTTAGGGTTAGGGTAAGGCTAAGGGTTACAGTTAACTTTAGGGTTAGGGTTAGGAGTTAGGGTTAGGGTTAGGGTTAGGTTAATGGTAAGGGTTAGGATTAGGGTTAGGGTTAGGTTAAGGGTAAGTGTTAGGGTTAGGTTGAGGGTTACGGTAAGGGTAAGGGTTAGGGTTAGGTTTAGGGTTAGGGTTAGGTTTAGGTTTCGTGTTAGGGTTAGGGTTAGGTTTAGGGTTAGTGTTAGGGTTAGGGTAAGGGCAAGGTTTAGGATTAGGGTTAGGGTTAGGGTTAGGCTAAGAGTTAGGGTTACGGTAAGGGTTAGGATTAGGGTTAGGGCTAGGGTTAGAGGGAGTGTTAGGGTTAGGGTAAGGGTAAGGGTTAGGTGTAGGGTTAGGGTTAGGGTTAGAGTAAGGGTTAGGGTTAGGGGTTAGAGTTAGGTTTAGGGTTAGTGTTATGGTAAGGTTAGGGTTAGGGTTAGAGTTAGGGTTAGGTTAAAAGTTAGGGTTAGGGTTAGGGTTAGGGTAAGGGAAAATGTTAGGGTTAGGTTTAGGGTTAGGGTTAGGTTAAGGGTAAGAGTTAGGGTTACGGTTAGGATTAGGTTTAAGTTTGGGGTTAAGGTTAGGGTAAGGGTTAGCGTGAGGGTTAGGGTTACGTTTAGGGTTAGTGTTATGGTATTGGTGAGGGTTAGGGTTAGGGTTAGGGTAAGGGTAAGGGTTAGGGTTAGGTTAGGTTTAGGGTTGGGGTTAAGGTTAGGTTTAGGGTAAGGGTAAGTGTTAGGGTTAGGATTAGGGTTAGGTTTAGGTTTAAGGTCAGGGTTAGGGTAAGGGTAAGGGTTAGGATTAGGGTTAGGGTTTGGGTTAAGGTTAGGGTTAGGGTTAGGGTTAGGGTAAGGGTTAGGGTTAGGGTTAGGGTTAGGTTTATGTTTAGGGTTAGGGTAAGGTAAGGGTTATGGTTAGGGATAGGGTGAGGGTTAAGTTTAGGGTGAGGGTTAGGGTTAGGGTAAGAGTAAGGGTAAGGGTTAGGGTTAGGGTTAGGGTTAGGATTAGGGTAAGGGTAAGTGTTAGGGTTAGGGTTAGGTTTAGGTTTAGGGTCACGGTTAGGGTAAGGGTAAGGGTTAGGATTAGGGTTAATGTTAGGTTTAGGGTTAGAGTTAGGGTAAGGGAAGGTTTAGGGTTAGGGTTAGGCTTAGGGTAAGGGTTAGGGTTAGGTTTAGGGTAAGGGTAATGTTTAGGGTTAGGGTTACGGTTAGGTTTGGGGTTAATGTTAGGGTAAGACTAAGGGTTAGGGTTAGGGTTAGGGTTAGGGTGAGGGTAAGGGTTAGGGATAGGGTTGGGGTTAAGTTTGGGGGTAGAGTTAGGTTAAGGGTAAGGGTTAGGGTCTAGGGTTAGGGTTAGGTTTAGGATTAGGGTTAGGGTTAGGGTTAGTGTTAGGGTAACGGTTAGGGTTAGGGTAAGAGTAAGGGTTAGGGTTAGGGTTAGTGTTAGGGTAAGGGTAAGGTTACGGTTAGGTTAAGGTTAGGTTTAAGGTTAGGGTTATGGTTAGCGTAAGGGTTAGAGTTAGGGGAAGGATTAGGGTTAGGGTAACGGTTAGGGTTAGGTTTAGGGTTAGGGTGAGCGTTAGGGTTAGGGTTAGGGTAAGGGTTAGTTAGTGTTAGGGTTAGGGTGAGCGTTAGGGTTACGGTTAGGGTTAGGGTTAGGGTAAAGGTTATGGTTAGGGTTAGGGTAAGGGTTAGGGTTAGGGTTAGGGTTAGGCTTAGGGTTAGGGATAGGGTTAGGGTTAAGGTTAGTGTTAGTCTTAGGGTTAGGGTTAGGGTTAGGCTTAGGGGTTAGGTTTAGGGTTAGGGTTAGGGTTAGGGTAAGGGTAATTGTTATGTTTAGGGTTAGGTTAAGGTTAAGGGTTAGGGTTAGGGTTAGGGTTAGGGTAGGGTTAGGTTAAGGTTTAGGGTTAGGGTTAGGGTTAGGGTAAGGTTTAGGGTTAGGGTTAGGTTTAGGGTTAGGGTTAGGGTAAGGGTAATTGTTATGTTTAGGGTTAGGGTAAGGGTAAGGGTTAGGGTTAGTTTAGGATTAGATTTAGGGTTAGGGTTAGGGTTAGGGTTAGGGTTAGGGTTAGGGTAAGGGTAAGGGTTAGGGTTAGCGTTAGGGTTAGTTTTAGGTTTAGGGTTAGGGTAAG
>NW_028327785.1:95000-100000 GCF_031878675.1 Megascapheus bottae | reverse complement strand
GGTAAGGTTAGGGTTAGGGTAACGGTTAGGGTAACTGTTAGGGGTTAGGGTTAGATTTAGGCTTAGTGTTAGGGTAAGGGGTAGGGTTAGGTTTAGGGTTAGGGTAAAAGTTAGGGTTAGGGTTAGGGTAAGTGTAAGTTTTAGGGTTAGGGTTAGGGTTAGGGTTAAGGTTAGGGTAAGAGTGAGGGTTAGGATTAGGGTTAGGGTTAGGGTTATGTTTATGGTTAGGGTTAGTGTAAGGGTAAGGGTTAGGGTTAGGTTTAGGTTAAGGGTTAGGGCAAGGGTAAGGGTTAGGGTTAGAGGTAGGGTAAGGGTTAGGGTTAGGGTTTAGGGTTAGGGTAAGGCTAAGGGTTACAGTTAACTTTAGGGTTAGGGTTAGGAGTTAGGGTTAGGGTTAGGGTTAGGTTAATGGTAAGGGTTAGGATTAGGGTTAGGGTTAGGTTAAGGGTAAGTGTTAGGGTTAGGTTGAGGGTTACGGTAAGGGTAAGGGTTAGGGTTAGGTTTAGGGTTAGGGTTAGGTTTAGGTTTCGTGTTAGGGTTAGGGTTAGGTTTAGGGTTAGTGTTAGGGTTAGGGTAAGGGCAAGGTTTAGGATTGGGGTTAGGGTTAGGGTTAGGCTAAGAGTTAGGGTTACGGTAAGGGTTAGGATTAGGGTTAGGGCTAGGGTTAGAGGGAGTGTTAGGGTTAGGGTAAGGGTAAGGGTTAGGTGTAGGGTTAGGGTTAGGGTTAGAGTAAGGGTTAGGGTTAGGGGTTAGAGTTAGGTTTAGGGTTAGTGTTATGGTAAGGGTTAGGGTTAGGGTTAGAGTTAGGGTTAGGTTAAAAGTTAGGGTTAGGGTTAGGGTTAGGGTAAGGGGAAATGTTAGGGTTAGGTTTAGGGTTAGGGTTAGGTTAAGGGTAAGAGTTAGGGTTACGGTTAGGATTAGGTTTAAGTTTGGGGTTAAGGTTAGGGTAAGGGTTAGCGTGAGGGTTAGGGTTACGTTTAGGGTTAGTGTTATGGTATTGGTGAGGGTTAGGGTTAGGGTTAGGGTAAGGGTAAGGGTTAGGGTTAGGGTTAGGTTTAGGGTTGGGGTTAAGGTTAGGTTTAGGGTAAGGGTAAGTGTTAGGGTTAGGATTAGGGTTAGGTTTAGGTTTAAGGTCAGGGTTAGGGTAAGGGTAAGGGTTAGGATTAGGGTTAGGGTTTGGGTTAAGGTTAGGGTTAGGGTTAGGGTTAGGGTAAGGGTTAGGGTTAGGGTTAGGGTTAGGTTTATGTTTAGGGTTAGGGTAAGGTAAGGGTTATGGTTAGGGATAGGGTGAGGGTTAAGTTTAGGGTGAGGGTTAGGGTTAGGGTAAGAGTAAGGGTAAGGGTTAGGGTTAGGGTTAGGGTTAGGATTAGGGTAAGGGTAAGTGTTAGGGTTAGGGTTAGGGTTAGGTTTAGGTTTAGGGTCACGGTTAGGGTAAGGGTAAGGGTTAGGATTAGGGTTAATGTTAGGTTTAGGGTTAGAGTTAGGGTAAGGGAAGGTTAGGGTTAGGGTTAGGGTTAGGGTAAGGGTTAGGGTTAGGGTTAGGGTTAGGTTTAGGGAAAGGGTAAGGGTTAGGGTTAGGCTTAGGGTTAGGTTTAGGTTTAGGTCTAGGGTCAAGGTAAGGGTTCGGGTTAGGGTTAGGGTTAGGATTAAAAAAAAAGAGTAAGGTTTAGGGTTAGGGTTAGGGTTAGCAGTTAGCGTTAGGGTTAGGTTTAGGGTTAGGGTAAGGGTTAGGGTTAGGTTATGGTAAAGGTAAGGTTTCGGGTTAGGTTTAGGGTTAGGTTTGGGGTTAGGGTTAGGGTAAGAGTAAGGGTTAGGGTTAGTGTTAGGGTTAGGATTAGGGTGAGCGTTAGGGTAAGGGTTATGGTTAGGGTTAGGGTAAGGGTTAGGGTTAGGGTCAGGGTAAGGGTAACGGTTAAAGTTAGGGTTAGGGTTAGGGGTTAGTTTTAGGGTTAGGGATAGGGTTAGGGTAAGGTTTAGGGTTAAGTTTTGGGTTAGGGTAACGTTAATGGTTAGGGTTATGGTTGGGGTAAGTGTAAGGGTTAGGGTTAGGGTTAGGGTTAGGTTTAGAGTTAGGGTTAGGTTAAGGGTAAGTGTTACGGTTATGGTTAGGGTTAGGATTAGGTTTAGGGTTAGGGTTAGGTTTAGGGTTAGGGATAGGTTTAGGGTTAAGTTTAGGGTTAGTCTTTGGGTTAGGGTTAGGTTTATGGTAAGGGTAAGGTTTAGGGTTAGGTTTAGGGTTAGGGTTAAGTTTAGGGTTAGGGTAAGTTTTAGGGTTATGGTTAGGGTTAGGGTTAGGGTTAGGGTGAGGGTAAGAGTTAGGGATAGGGTTGGGGTTAGGTTTGGGGGTAGGGTTAGGTTAAGGTAAGGGTTAGGGTTAGGGTTAGGGTTAGGTTTAGGATTAGGGTTAGGGTTAGGGTTAGTGTTAGGGTAAGGGTAAGGGTTAGGGTTAGGTTAAGAGTAAGGGTTAGGGTTAGGGTTAGTGTTAGGGTAAGGGTAAGGGTAAGGGTTAGGTTAAGGTTTGGGTTAAGGTTAGGGTTATGGTTAGCGTAAGGGTTAGAGTTAGAGGAAGGGTTAGGGTTAGGGTAACGGTTAGGGTTAGGTTTAGGGTTGGGGACAAGATTAGGGTTAGGGTTAGGGTAAGGGTTAGGGTTAGTGTTAGGGTTAGGGTGAGCTTTAGGGTTAGGGTTAGGGTTAGGATAAGGGTAATGGTTAGGGTTAGGGTAAGGGTTAGGGTTAGGGTTAGGGTTAGGCTTAGGTTTAGGGATAGGGTTAGGGTTAAGGTTAGGGTTAGTCTTAGGGTTAGGGTTAGGGTTAGGCTTAGGGGTTAGGCTTAGGGTTAGGGTTAGGGTAAGGGTAATTGTTATGTTTAGGGTTAGGGTAAGGTTAAGGGTTAGGGTTAGGGTTAGGGTTAGGGTAGGGTTAGGTTTAGGGTTAGGGTTAGGGTTAGGGTAATGTTTAGGGTTAGGGTTAGGGTTAGGGTTAGGGTTAGGCTAATTGTTATGTTTAGGGTTAGGCTAAGGGTAAGTGTTAGGGTTAGGTTTAGGATTAGATTTAGGGTTAGGGTTAGGGTTAGGTTTAGGGTTAGGGTTAGGGTAAGGGTAAGGGTTAGGGTTAGCGTTAGGGTTAGTTTTAGGTTTAGGGTTAGGGTAAGGGTAAGGGTTAGGGTTAGGGATAGGGTTAGGTTAAGGATAGGGTTAGTCTTAGGGTTAGGGTTAGGTTTAGGGTTAGAGATAGGGTTAGGGTTAGGTTAAGGGTAAGGTTAGGGTTAGGGTTAGGGTTAGGGTAACTGTTAGCGGTTAGGGTTAGATTTAGGCTTAGTGTTAGGGTAAGGGTTAGGGTTAGGTTTAGGGTAAGGGTATGTGTTAGGGTTAGGGTTAGTGTTATGTTAGGGTAAGTGTTAGGATTGCGGTTCGGGTTACGGTTAGGGTAAGTGTTAGGGTTAGGTTTAAGGTTAGGGTTAGGGTTAGGATTAGGGTTAGCGTTAGTGTAAGTGTAAGGTGTAGGGTTAGGTTTAGGATTAGAGTAATGGTAAGGGTTATGTTTAGCGTTAGGGTTATTGTTAGGGTTAGGGTTAGGTTTAGGGTTACGGTTAGGGTTAGGGTTAACGTAAGGGTTTGTGTTAGTGTTAGGGTTATGGTTAGAGTTAGCTTTAGGGTAAGGGTAATGGTTAGCGTTAGGGTTAGTGTTAAGGTAAGGGTAAGGGTCAGGGTTAGGGTAAGGGTTAGGGTAAGGCTAAGGGTTACATTTAGGTTTAGGGTTAGGGTTAGGAGTTAGGGTTAGGGATAGGATTAGGTTAATGGTAAGGGTTAGGATTAGGGTTAGGGTTAGGGTTAGTGTTAAGCTAAGGGTAAGGGTTAGGGTTAGGGTTAGGGTTAGGTAAGGGTTAGGGTTAGGGTTAGGGTTGGGGTAAGGGTTAGGGTTAGGGTTAGTTTAAGTGTTATGGTTAGGGTTAGGGTTAAGGTTAGGATAAGAGTTAGGGTTAGTTTTAGGGTTAAAGATAGGTTAAGGGTAAGTTTTAGGGTAGGGGTAGGGTTAGGGTTAGGGTAAGGGTTAGGTTTAGGGTTAGGTTTAGGGTTGGGGTTAAGGTTAGGGTTAGGGTTAGGGTAAGTTTAAGTGTTATGGTTAGGGTTAGGGTTAAGGTTAGGATAAGAGTTAGGGTTAGTTTTAGGGTTAAAGATAGGTTAAGGGTAAGTTTTAGGGTAGGGGTAGGGTTAGGGTTAGGGTAAGGGTTAGGTTTAGGGTTAGGGTTAGGGTTGGGGTTAAGGTTAGGGTTAGGGTTAGGGTAAGGGTTAGGGTTAGGTTTAGCGTTAGGGTAAGGATAACGGTTAGGGTTAAGGTTAAGGTTAGGTTTAGGGTTAGGTTTAGGGTAAGGGTAAGGGTTAGGGTTAGTGTTAGGGTTAGGTTTAGTGTTGGGGTTAAGATTAGGGATAGGATCAGGGTTAGGGTTAGAGTTAGGTGTAGTGTTGGGGTTAGGGTTAGGGTAAGGTTTAGGGTTAGGGTTAGGGTTAGGGTAAGGGTAAGGGTTAGGGTTAGGGTTAGGGTTATGGTTAGGATTAGGGGTTAGGGTTAGGGTTAGGTTTAGGGTTAGGGTTAGGGTAAGGATAAGAGTTAGGGTTGGGGATAGGGTAAGGGTTCGGGTTAGGTTTAGGGTAGGGTTAGGGTAAGGGTTAGGGTTAGGGTGATGGTTATGGTTAATGTTAGGCTTAGAGTTAGTGTAATGATAAGGTTTAGGGTTAGGGTTTTGGTTAGGGTAAGTGTTAGGGTTAGGGTTAGGGTTAGGGTTAGGGTAAGGGTTAGGGTTAGGGTTATGGTTATGGTTAATGTTAGGCTTAGAGTTAGGGTAATGGTAAGGTTTAGGGTTAGGGTTATAGTTAGGGTAAGTGTTAGGGTTAGGGTTAGGATTAGGGTTAGGGTTAGAGTAAGGGTAAGGGTTAGCGTTAGGTTTAGCGTTAGGTAAGGGTTAGGGTTAGGGTTAGATTTAGGGTTAGGGTTAGGTTTAG
>NW_028327785.1:75000-90000 GCF_031878675.1 Megascapheus bottae | reverse complement strand
TTAAGTGTTAGGGTTAGGGTTAAGGTTAGGGTTAGGGTAAAAGTTAGGGTTAGGGTTTGGGTTAAAGTTAGGTTAAGGGTAAGTTTTAGGGTAGGGTTAGGGTTAGGGTTAGGGTAAGGGTTAGGTTTAGGGTTGGGGTTAAGTTTAGGATTAGGGTTAGGGTAAGGGTTAGGGTTAGGTTTAGCATTAGGGTAAGGGTAAGGGTTAGGGTTAAGGTTAAGGTTAGGTTTAGGGTTAGGTTTAGGGTAAGGGTAAGGGTTAGGGTTATGGTTAGGGTTAGGTTTCGGGTTAGGATTAGGGTTAGGGTTATTGTAAGGGTTAGGGTTAGGGTTAGGGTTAGGGTTAAGTTTACGGTTAGGGTTAGGTAAGGGTAAGGTTTAGGGTTAGGCTTAGGGTTAGGATAAGTGTTAGGGTTAGGGTTAGGGTGAGGGTGAGGGTTAGGGTTAGTGTTAGGGTCAGGGTTAGGGTAAGGGTAAGTGTTAGGGTTAGGTTTAGGGTTAGGGTAAGAGTAAGGGTTTGGTTTAGGTTTAGGGTTAGGTTTAGGGTTACGGTTAGGGTAAGGATAAGGGTTAGAGTTAAGGTTAGGGTTAGGGTTAGAGGTAGGGTTAAGGTTAGGGTGAGGGTAAAGGTAAGCGTTAGGGTTAGGTTTATGGTTAGGTTTAGGGTAAGGGTAAGTGTTAGTGTTAGGTTTAGGGTTAGGCTTAGGGTTAGGGTTAGTTTAAGTGTTAGGGTTAGGGTTAAGGTTAGGGTTAGGGTAAAAGTTAGGGTTAGGGTTTGGGTTAAAGTTAGGTTAAGGGTAAGTTTTAGGGTAGGGTTAGGGTTAGGGTTAGGGTAAGGGTTAGGTTTAGGGTTGGGGTTAAGTTTAGGATTAGGGTTAGGGTAAGGGTAAGGGTTAGGTTTAGCATTAGGGTAAGGGTAAGGGTTAGGGTTAAGGTTAAGGTTAGGTTTAGGGTTAGGTTTAGGGTAAGGGTAAGGGTTAGGGTTATGGTTAGGGTTAGGTTTCGGGTTAGGATTAGGGTTAGGGTTATTGTAAGGGTTAGGGTTAGGGTTAGGGTTAGGGTTAGTGTTAAGTTTACGGTTAGGGTTAGGTAAGGGTAAGGTTTAGGGTTAGGCTTAGGGTTAGGATAAGTGTTAGGGTTAGGGTTAGGGTTAGGGTGAGGGTTAGGATTAGTTTTAGGGTCAGGGTTAGGGTAAGGGTAAGTGTTAGGGTTAGGTTTAGGGTTAGGGTAAGAGTAAGGGTTTGGTTTAGGTTTAGGGTTAGGTTTAGGGTTACGGTTAGGGTAAGGATAAGGGTTAGAGTTAAGGTTAGGGTTAGGGTTAGAGTTAAGGTTAGGGTTAGGGTTAGGGTTAGGGTTAGGGTGAGCGTTAGGGTAAGGGTTATGGTTAGGGTTAGGGTAAGGGTTAGGGTTAGGGTTAGGGTAAGGGTTAGGGTTAGGGTTAGGGTAAGGGTAACGGTTAAAGTTAGGGTTAGGGTTAGGGGTTAGTTTTAGCGTTAGGGATAGGGTTAGGGTAAGGTTTAGGGTTAAGTTTTGGGTTAGGGTAACGGTAATGGTTAGGGTTAGGGTTAGGGTAAGTGTAAGGGTTAGGGTTAGGGTTAGGGTTAGGTTTAGAGTTAGGGTTAGGTTAAGGGTAAGTGTTAGGGTTATGGTTAGGGTTAGGATTAGGTTTAGGGTTAGGGTTAGGTTTAGGGTTAGGGATAGGTTTAGGGTTAAGTTTAGGGTTAGTCTTTGGGTTAGGCTTAGGTTTATGGTAAGGGCAAGGTTTAGGGTTAGGTTTAGGGTTAGGGTTAAGTTTAGGGTTAGGGTAAGGTTTAGGGTTAGGGTTAGGGTTAGGGTTAGGGTGAGGGTAAGAGTTAGGGATAGGGTTGGGGTTAGGTTTGGGGGTAGGGTTAGGTTAAGGTAAGGGTTAGGGTTAGGGTTAGGGTTAGGTTTAGGATTAGGGTTAGTGTTAGGGTTAGTGTTAGGGTAAGGGTAAGGGTTGGGGTTAGGTTAAGAGTAAGGGTTAGGGTTAGGGTTAGTGTTAGGGTAAGGGTAAGGGTAAGGGTTAGGTTAAGGTTTGGGTTAAGGTTAGGGTTATGGTTAGCGTAAGGGTTAGAGTTAGAGGAAGGGTTAGGGTTAGGGTAATGGTTAGGGTTAGGTTTAGGGTTGGGGAGAAGATTAGGGTTAGGGTTAGGGTAAGGGTTAGGGTTAGTGTTAGGGTTAGGGTGAGCTTTAGGGTTAGGGTTAGGGTTAGGATAAGGGTAATGGTTAGGGTTAGGGTAAGGGTTAGGGTTAGGGTTAGGGTTAGGCTTAGGTTTAGGGATAGGGTTAGGGTTAAGGTTAGGGTTAGTCTTAGGGTTAGGGTTAGGGTTAGGCTTAGGGGTTAGGCTTAGGGTTAGGGTTAGGGTTAGGGTAAGGGTAATTGTTATGTTTAGGGTTAGGTTAAGGTTAAGGGTTAGGGTTAGGGTTAGGGTTAGGGTAGGGTTAGGTTTAGGGTTAGGGTTAGGGTTAGGGTAAGGTTTAGGGTTAGGGTTAGGGTTAGGGTTAGGCTAATTGTTATGTTTAGGGTTAGGCTAAGGGTAAGTGTTAGGGTTAGGTTTAGGATTAGATTTAGGGTTAGGGTTAGGGTTAGGTTTAGGGTTAGGGTTAGGGTAAGGGTAAGGGTTAGGGTTAGCGTTAGGGTTAGTTTTAGGTTTAGGGTTAGGGTAAGGGTAAGGGTTAGGGTTAGGGATAGGGTTAGGTTAAGGATAGGGTTAGTCTTAGGGTTAGGGTTAGGTTTAGGGTTAGAGATAGGGTTAGGGTTAGGTTAAGGGTAAGGTTAGGGTTAGGGTTAGGGTTAGGGTAACTGTTAGCGGTTAGGGTTAGATTTAGGCTTAGTGTTAGGGTAAGGGTTAGGGTTAGGTTTAGGGTAAGGGTATGTGTTAGGGTTAGGGTTAGTGTTATGTTAGGGTATGTGTTAGGATTGCGGTTCGGGTTACGGTTAGGGTAAGTGTTAGGGTTAGGTTTAAGGTTAGGGTTAGGGTTAGGATTAGGGTTAGCGTTAGTGTAAGTGTAAGGTGTAGGGTTAGGTTTAGGATTAGAGTAATGGTAAGGGTTATGTTTAGCGTTAGGGTTATTGTTAGGGTTAGGGTTAGGTTTAGGGTTACGGTTAGGGTTAGGGTTAACGTAAGGGTTTGTGTTAGTGTTAGGGTTATGGTTAGAGTTAGCTTTAGGGTAAGGGTAAGGGTTAGCGTTAGGGTTAGTGTTAAGGTAAGGGTAAGGGTCAGGGTTAGGGTAAGGGTTAGGGTAAGGCTAAGGGTTACATTTAGGTTTAGGGTTAGGGTTAGGAGTTAGGGTTAGGGATAGGATTAGGTTAATGGTAAGGGTTAGGATTAGGGTTAGGGTTAGGGTTAGTGTTAAGGTAAGGGTAAGGGTTAGGGTTAGGGTTAGGGTTAGGTAAGGGTTAGGGTTAGGGTTAGGGTTGGGGTAAGGGTTAGGGTTAGGGTTAGTTTAAGTGTTATGGTTAGGGTTAGGGTTAAGGTTAGGATAAGAGTTAGGGTTAGTTTTAGGGTTAAAGATAGGTTAAGGGTAAGTTTTAGGGTAGGGGTAGGGTTAGGGTTAGGGTAAGGGTTAGGTTTAGGGTTAGGTTTAGGGTTGGGGTTAAGGTTAGGGTTAGGGTTAGGGTAAGGGTTAGGGTTAGGTTTAGCGTTAGGGTAAGGATAACGGTTAGGGTTAAGGTTAAGGTTAGGTTTAGGGTTAGGTTTAGGGTAAGGGTAAGGGTTAGGGTTAGTGTTAGGGTTAGGTTTAGTGTTGGGGTTAAGGTTAGGGATAGGATCAGGGTTAGGGTTAGAGTTAGGTGTAGTGTTGGGGGTTAGGGTTAGGGTAAGGTTTAGGGTTAGGGTTAGGGTTAGGTAAGGGTAAGGGTTAGGGTTAGGGTTAGGGTTAGGGTTATGGTTAGGATTAGGGGTTAGGGTTAGGGTTAGGTTTAGGGTTAGGGTTGGGGTAAGGATAAGAGTTAGGGTTGGGGATAGGGTAAGGGTTCGGGTTAGGTTTAGGGTAGTGTTAGGGTATAGGTTAGGGTTAGGGTGATGGTTATGGTTAATGTTAGGCTTAGAGTTAGTGTAATGATAAGGTTTAGGGTTAGGGTTTTGGTTAGGGTAAGTGTTTAGGGTTAGGGTTAGGGTTAGGGTAAGGGTTAGGGTTAGGGGTTATGGTTATGGTTAATGTTAGGCTTAGAGTTAGTGTAATGGTAAGGTTTAGGGTTAGGGTTATAGTTAGGGTAAGTGTTAGGGTTAGGGTTAGGATTAGGGTTAGGGTTAGAGTAAGGGTAAGGGTTAGGGTTAGGTTTAGCGTTAGGGTAAGGGGTTAGGGTTAGGGTTAGATTTAGGGTTAGGGTTAGGTTTAGGGTTAGAGTTAGGGTAAGGGTAAGGGTTAGTGTTAGGGTTAGGGTTATGGTTAGGATTAGGGTAAGAATTAGGGTTAGGGTTCGGGTAAGAGCAAGGTTTAGGATTAGGGTTAGGGTTAGGGTTAAGGTTAGGGTTAGGGTTAGGTTTAGGGTTACAGTTAGGGTTAGGGTTAGGGTTAGCGTAAGGGTGTGTGTTTAGTGTTAGGGTTAGGGTTAGAGTTATCGTTAGGGTAAGGGTAAGGGTTAGGGTTAGGGTTAAGGCTCGGGTTAGGTAACGGTTAGGGTTATGATTAGGTTTAGGGTAAGGGTTAGGGTTAGGGTTAGTTTAAGTGTTAGGGTTAGGGTTAAGGTTAGGGTTAGGGTAAAAGTTAGGGTTAGGGTTTGGGTTAAAGTTAGGTTAAGGGTAAGTTTTAGGGTAGGGTTAGGGGTTAGGGTTAGGGTAAGGGGTTAGGTTTAGGGTTGGGGTTAAGTTTTAGGATTAGGGTTAGGGTAAGGGTTAGGGTTAGGTTTAGCATTAGGGTAAGGGTAAGGGTTAGGGTTAAGGTTAGGTTTAGGGTTAGGTTTAGGGTAAGGGTAAGGGTTAGGGTTATGGTTAGGGTTAGGTTTCGGGGTTAGGATTAGGGTTAGGGTTATTGTAAGGGTTAGGGTTAGGGTTAGGGTTAGGGTTAAGTTTACGGTTAGGGTTAGGTAAGGGTAAGGTTTAGGGTTAGGCTTAGGGTTAGGATAAGTGTTAGGGTTAGGGTTAGGGTGAGGGTGAGGGTTAGGGTTAGTGTTAGGGTCAGGGTTAGGGTAAGGGTAAGTGTTAGGGTTAGGTTTAGGGGTTAGGGTAAGAGTAAGGGTTTGGTTTAGGTTTAGGGTTAGGTTTAGGGTTACGGTTAGGGTAAGGATAAGGGTTAGAGTTAAGGTTAGGGTTAGGGTTAGAGGTAGGGTTAAGGTTAGGGTGAGGGTAAAGGTAAGCGTTAGGGTTAGGTTTATGGTTAGGTTTAGGGGTAAGGGTAAGTGTTAGTGTTAGGTTTAGGGTTAGGCTAAGGGTTAGGGGTTAGTTTAAGTGTTAGGGTTAGGGTTAAGGTTAGGGTTAGGGTAAAAGTTAGGGTTAGGGTTTGGGTTATAAGTTAGGTTAAGGGTAAGTTTTAGGGTAGGGTTAGGGTTAGGGTTAGGGTAAGGGTTAGGTTTAGGGTTGGGGTTAAGTTTAGGATTAGGGTTAGGGTAAGGGTAAGGGTTAGGTTTAGCATTAGGGTAAGGGTAAGGGTTAGGGTTAAGGTTAAGGTTAGGTTTAGGGTTAGGTTTAGGGTAAGGGTAAGGGTTAGGGTTATGGTTAGGGTTAGGTTTCGGGTTAGGATTAGGGTTAGGGTTATTGTAAGGGTTAGGGTTAGGGTTAGGGTTAGGGTTAGGGTTAGGGTTAAGTTTACTGTTAGGGTTAGGTAAGGGTAAGGTTTAGGGTTAGGCTTAGGGTTAGGATAAGTGTTAGGGTTAGGGTTAGGGTTAGGGTGAGGGTTAGGGTTAGTTTTAGGGTCAGGGTTAGGGTAAGGGTAAGTGTTAGGGTTAGGTTTAGGGTTAGGGTAAGAGTAAGGGTTTGGTTTAGGTTTAGGGTTAGGTTTAGGGTTACGGTTAGGGTAAGGATAAGGGTTAGAGTAAAGGTTAGGGTTAGGGTTAGAGTTAGGGTTAAGGTTAGGGTGAGGGTAAAGGTAAGCGTTAGGGTTAGGTTTATGGTTAGGTTTAGGGTAAGGGTAAGTGTTAGTGTTAGGTTTAGGGTTAGGTTTAGGTTTAGGGTTAGAGTTAGGGTTAGGGTAAGGGTAAGAGTTAGGGTTAAGGTTAGGGTTAGTGTTAGGTTTAGGGTAAGGTAAGGGTTAGGGTTAGGATTAGGGTTAGGGTTAGGGTAAAGGCTTGGGTTAGGGTTAGGGTTAGGTTTAGGGTTAGGGATAGGGTAAGGGTAAGGTTTAGGGTTAGGGTTAGGTTTAGTGTTGGAGTTAAGGTTAGGTTTAGGGTTAGTGTACCGGTAAGGGGTTAGGGTTAGGGTTAAGGTTAAGGGTAAGGGTTTAGGGTTAGGGTTAGGTTTAGGGTAAGTTTATGTGTTAGGGTTAGGGTTAGTGTTATGTTAGGGTAAGTGTTAGGATTGCGGTTAGGGTTACGGTTAGGGTAAGTGTTAGGGTTAGGTTTAAGGTTAGGGTTAGGGTTAGGGTTAGGGTTAGCGTTAGGGTAAGTGTAAGGGTTAGGGTCAAGTTTAGGGTTAGAGTAATGGTAAGGGGTTATGTTTAGCGTTAGGGTTAGGGTTAGGGTTAGGGTTAGGTTTTAGTGTTACGGTTAGGGTTATGGTTAGGGTTAGCGTAAGTTTATGTGTTAGTCTTAGGGTTAGGTTTAGAGTTAGCGTTAGGGTAATGGTAAGGGTTAGGGTTAGGGTTAGTGTTAAGGTAAGGGTAAGGGTTAGGGTTAGGGTTAGGTAAGGGTTAGGGTTAGGGTTAGGGTTAGGGTAAGGGTTAGGGTTAGGGTTAGTTTAAGTGTTAGGGTTAGGGTTAGGGTTAGGGTTAGGATAAGAGTTAGGTTTAGGGTTAGGGTTAAAGTTAGGTTAAGGGTAAGTCTTAGGTTAGGGTTAGTGTTAGGGTTAGGGTAAGGGTTAGGTTTATGGTTAGGGTTAGGTTTTGGGTTGGGGTTAAGGTTAGGGGTTAGGGTAAGGGTTAGGGTTAGGGTTAGGTTTAGGGTTTCGGTTAGGTTAGGGTTAGTGTAAGGGTTTGTGTTAGTGTTAGGGTTATGGTTAGAGTTAGCTTTAGGGTAAGGGTAACGGTTAGGGTTAGGGTTAGTGTTAAGGTAAGGGTAAGGGTTAGGGTTAGCGTTAGGTAAGGGTTAGGGTTAGGGTTAGGGTTGGGGTAAGGGTTAGGGTTAGGTTAAGTTTAAGTGTTAGGGTTAGGGTTAGGGTTAAGGTTAGGATAAGAGTTAGGGTTAGCTTTAGGGTTAGGGTAAGCGTTAGGGTTAGGGTTAGGGTTAGGTTTAGTGTTGGGGTTAAGATTAGGGATAGGGTAAGGGTTAGGGTTAGAGTTAGATTTAGTGTTGAGGTTAGGGTTAGGGTAAGGGTTAGGGTTAGGTTTAGGGTTACGGTTAGGGTTAGGGTTAGGGTTAGGGTAAGGGTATGTGTTAGGGTTAGGGTTAGGGTTAGTGTTAGGGTAAGTGTTAGGGTTACGGTTAGGGTTACTGTTAGGGTAAGTGTTAGGGTTAGGGTTAAGGTTAGGGTTAGGGTTAGGGTTAGGTTTAGCGTTAGGGTACGTGTAAGGGTTAGGGTTAGGTTTAGGATTAGAGTAATGGTAAGGGTTATGTTTAGCGTTAGGGTTATGGTTATGGATAGGGTTAGGTTTAGGGTTACGGTTAGGGTTAGGGTTAGCGTAAGGTTTTGTGTTAGTTTTAGGGTTACGGTTAGAGTTAGCTTTAGGGTAAGGGTAAGGGTTAGGGTTAGGGTTAGTGTTAAGGTAAGGGTAAGGGTTAGGGTTAGGGTTAGGTAAGGGTTAGGGTTAGCGTTAGGGTTGGGGTAAGGGTTAGGGTTAGGTAAGGGTTAGGGTTAGGGTTAGGGTTGGGGTAAAGGGTTAGGGTTAGGGTTAGTTTAAGTGTTAGGGTTAGGGTTAGGGTTAAGGTTAGGATAAGAGTTAGGGTTAGGTTTAGTGTTAAAGTTAGGTTAAGGGTAAGTTTTAGGGTAGGGTTAGGGTTAGGGTTAGGGTAAGGGTTAGATTTAGGGTTAGGGTTAGGTTTAGGGTTGGGGTTAAGGTTAGGGTTAGGGTTAGGGTAAGGGTTAGGGTTAGGTTTAGCGTTAGGGTAAGGGTAAGGGTTAGGGTTAAGGTTAAGGTTAGGTTTAGGGTTAGGTTTAGGGTAAGGGTAAGGGTTAGGGTTAGGGTTAGGGTTAGGATTAGTGTTGGGGTTAAGTTTAGGGATAGGATAAGGGTTAGGGTTAGAGTTAGGTGTAGTGTTGGGGTTAGAGGTAGGGTAAGGTTTAGGGTTAGGGTTAGGGTTAGGGTAAGGGTAAGGGTTAGGTTTAGGTTAGGGTTATGGTTAGGATTAGGGGTTAGGGTTTAGGGTTAGGTTAAGGTTAGGGTTAGGGTAAGGATTAGACTTAGGGTTGGGGATAGGGTTAGGGTTCGGGTTAGGTTTAGGGTAAGGTTAGGGTAAGGGTTAGGGTTAGGTTATGGTTATGGTTAATGATAGGCTTAGAGTTAGTGTAATGGTAAGGTTTAGGGTTAGGGTTATGGTTAGAATAAGTGTTAGGGTTAGGGTTAGGGTTAGGGTAAGGGTTAGGGTTAGTGTTATGGTTATGGTTAATGTTAGGCTTAGAGTTAGGGTAATGGTAAGTTTTAGGGTTAGGGTTATGGTTAGGGTAAGTGTTAGGGTTAGGGTTAGGGTTAGGGTTAGAGTAAGGGTAAGGGTTAGCGTTAGGGTTAAGGTTAGGGGTTAGGTTTAGAGTTAGGGTTAGGGTAAGGGTTAGGGTTAGGGTAAGGGTTAGGGTTAGGGTTACGGTTAGGATTAGAGTTAGGTTTAGGGTTAGCGTAAGGGTAACGTTAGGGTTAGGGGTAGGGTTAGGGTTAGGATAAGGGTTAGGGTTAGGGGTTAGGGTTAGGGTTAGGGTACGGGTTAGGGTTAGGGTTAGGGTAAGGATTAGGGATAGGGTTAAGGTTAGGCTAAGTGTTAGTGTTGGGGTAAGGGTTACGGTTAGGGTTAGGGTAAGGGTAAGGTTTAGGTTTAGGGTTAGGGTTTGGGTTAGGGTTAGGGTTAGGGTTAATGTTAGGGTTAAGGTTAGGGTTAGTGTACGTGTTAGGGTTAGGGTTAAGTTTAGTGTTGGGGTTAGGTTAAGGGTTGCGGTTAGTGGGTTAGGTTTAGGGTAAGGGTAAGGGTTAGGGGTTAGGGTTAGGGTTTCGGTTAGGGTTAGAGTTAGGTTTAGGGTTAGGGTAAGGGTAAGGGTTAGGTTTAGGGTTAGGGTAAGGGTAAGGTTTGGGTTAGGGGTAGGGTTAGGGTTAGGGTTAGGGTTAGGGTTAGGTTAAGGGTTAGTGTTAGGGTTAGGTTTAGGGTAAGTGTTAGGGTTAGGGTTAGGGTTAGGGTTAGGGTTAGGGAAAGGGTAAGGGTTAGGGTTAGGGTTACGGTAAGGATTGGGGTTAGGGCAAGGGTAAGGGTTAGGGTAAGATTAGGTTTAGCCTTATGTTTAGGGTTAGTGTTAGGGTTTGTGTTAGGGTTAGGTTAAGGGTTAGGGTTAGTTTAGGTTTAGGGTTTGGGTTAGGTTTAGGGTAAGGGTAAGGGTTATGGTTAGGGTTAGGGTTAGGGATAGGTTTAGGGTTAGGGTTAGGGTAAGATTGAGGGTTAGGGTGAGTGTTAGGTATAGGGTTAAGGTTAGGGTTAGGCTTAGGTAAGGGTAAAGGTAAGGGTTAGGGTTAGGGTTAGGGTTAGGGATTAGGGTTAGGGTTAGGGTTATGTTTAGGGTTAGGGTAAGTGTAAGGATAGGGGTTAGGGTTAGGTTTAGGGACTGGGGTTAGGGTTAGGATTAGGGTTAGGGTTAGGTTTAGGTTTAGGGTTAGGTTTAGGGTTAGGGTTAGCGTTAGGGTTAGGGTAAGGGTAAGGGTTAGAGTTAGGGTTAGAGTTAGGGGTCAGGGTTAGGGTTAGGGTTAGTTTTAGGGTTAGGGTTAGGGTAAGGGCAAGGGTGAAGGTTAGGATTAGGGTTAGGCTTAGGGTTAATTTTAGGGTTAGGGTTAGGGTAAGGGCAAGGGTGAAGGTTAGGATTAGGGTTAGGGTTAGGGTTATGTTTAGTGTTAGGGTCAGGGTAGGGGTAAGGGTTAGGCTTCGGCTTAGGGTTAACATTATTGTTATGGTTAGGATTAGGGAAAGGTTAAGGGTTAGGTTAAGGGTTAGGGTTAGGGTTAGGGTAAGGGTATGTTTAGTGTTAGGGTTAGGGTTAGCATTAAGTTTAGGGTTAGGGTTAGGGTTAGGGTTAGGGTAAGGATAAGGGTTAGGGTTAGGGTTAGTGTAATGGTTAGGGTTAGGTTTAGGGTAAGGCTAAGGGTTACATTTAGGGTTAGGGTTAGGGTTAGGGGTTAGGTTTAGGAATAGGTTTAGGTTTAGGGTAAGGGTTAGGGTTAGGGTTAGGGTAAGGGTAAGTGTTAGGGTTAGGTTTAGGTTTAGGGTAAGAGTTAGGGTTAGGGTTAAGGTTAGGGGTTAGGGTTAGGGTTAGGATTAGGTTTAGGTTTAGGGTTAGAGTAAGGGTAAGGGTGAGGGTTAGAATTGGGGTTATGCTTAGGGTTAGGTTTAGGGTTAGGTTTAGGGTTAGGGTTAGGGTAAGGGTAAGGGTAAGGGTTAGGTTTAGGGTTAGTGTTAAGTTTATGGTTAGGGTAAGGTTTAGGGTTATGGTAAGGGTAAGGTTTGGGTTAAGGTTAGGGTTAGGGTTAGGTTGAGGGTTAGGGTTAGGGTAAGGGTTAGGTTTAGGGTAAGTGTTAGTGTTAGGGTTAGGGTTGTGGTTATGGTAAGGGTAAGGGTTAGGGTTAGGGTTAGGGTGAGGATTAGGTTTAGGTTTAGGGGTTAGGGTTTGGGTTAGGGTTAGGGTTAGGGTAAGGGTTAGGGTTAGGTTTAGGGTAAGGGTTAAGGTTAGGATTAGAGTTAGGGTAAGTGTAAGTGTTCGGGTTACGGTTGGGGTTAGGGTGAGGGTTAGGGTAAGTGTAAGGGTTAAGGTTAGGATTAGGGTTAGGGTTGGGCAAGGCTAAGGGTTAGGGTAAGGATTAGGTTTAGCATTATGTTTAGGGTTAGTGTTAGGGGTTGTGTTAGGGTTAGGGTAAGGGTTAGGGTTAGGTTTAGGGTTAGGGTTAGGGTTATGTTTAGGGTAAGAGTAAGGGTTATGGTTAGGGTTAGGGTTAGGGTTAGGTTTAGGGTTAAGGTTAGGGCAAGATTTAGGGTTAGGTTGAGTGTTAGGTATAGGGTTAAGGGTAGGGTTAGGGTTAAGGTTAGTGTTACGTTTAGGGTTAGTGTTAGGTTTCGGGTTAAGGTTAGGGTTAGGGTTAGGGTAAGTGTAAGGATTAGAGTTAGGGTTAGGGTTAGGGGCTGGTTTTAGGGTTAGGGTTAGGGTTAGGGTTAGGATTACGTTTAGGGTTAGTGTTAGGTTTCGGGTTAGGGTTACGTTTAGGGTTAGGGTAAGTGTAATGATTAGGGTTAGGGTTAGGGTTAGGGGCTGGGGTTAGGGTTAGGGTTAGGGTTAGGGGTTAGGGTTAGGGTTAGGGTTAGGTTTAGGGTTAGGGTAAGTGTATGGCTTAGGGTTAGGGTTAGTGTTAGGGGTTAGGGAAGGGTTAGGGTTAGGTTTAGCGTTAGGTTACGGGTAAGGTTTAGAGTTAGGGTTAGCGTTAGGGTTAGGGTTAGGGTTAGGTTTAGGGTAAGTGTTAGGGTTAGGTTTAGTGTAAGGGTAAGGTTTAAGGATAGGGTTAAGGTTAGGTTTGTGGTTAGGGTTAGGGTAAGAGTAAGGGTTAGGTTTAGGGTTAGGGTTAGGGTTAGGGTTAGGGTAACGGTAAGGTTTAGGGTTAGTGTAAGGCTTACGGTTAGGGATAGGTTTAGGGTAGGGCCAAAGGTTACAGTTAGGTTTAGTTTTAGGTTTAGGGTAAGGGTTAGGGATAGGGTTAGGCTTACTGTTGGGTTTAGGTTTAGGTTTATGGTCAGGGTAAGGGTTAGGGTTAGGGTTAGGGTTAGGGTTATGTTTTGGGTGAGGATTAGGGTTAGGGTAAGGGTTAGGGTTAGGGTTAGGGTGAAAGTTAGGGTTAGGGTCAGGGTTAGAGTTAGGGTTAGGGTAAGGGTAAGGGTTAGGGTTAGGGTTAGGGTTAGGGTTAATGGTAGTGTTAGGGTTAGGGTTAGGCTAAGTGTTAGGGATAGGGTTACGATAATGGTTAGGATTAGGGTTAGGGTTAGGGTTACAGGGAGGGTTAGGTTTAGGGTAAGGTTTAGGGTTAGGGTAAGGTTTAGGGTTAGGGTAATGGTTAGGATGTGTGGTTAGGGTGAGGGTTAGGATTAGGGTAAGTGTTTTGGTAGGGGTTAGGGTTAGGGTTAGGGTAAGGGGAAGGGTAATTGTTAGGGTTAGGGTTGGGGTAAGGGGTTAGGGTTAGGGTTAGGTTTAGGGTTAGGGTAAGGGTAAGGTTTAGGGTTAGGGTTAGTGTTGGGGGTTGTGGTTAGGGTTAGGGTTAGGGTTAGGGTAAGGGTAAGGTTTAGGGTTAGGGTTAGGGTTGGGGTAAGGGGTTAGGGTTAGGGTTAGGTTTAGGTTTAGGGTAAGGGTAATGTTTAGGGTTAGAGTTAGGGTTGGGGGTTGTGGTTAGGGTTAGGGTTAGTGTTAGGGTATGGGTTATGTTTAGGTTAGTGTAAGTGTAAGGTTTCGAGATAGAGTTAGGGTTAGCTTTGGGGTTAGGGTTAGGGTAAGAGTAAGGGTTAGGGTTAGGATTAGGGTTAGGGTTAGGGTAAGGGTTAGGGTTAGGGTTAGGGTTAGGTTTGGGGTTAGGGTTAGTTTAAGGGTAAGAGTTAGGTTAGGGTTAGTGTTAGGTTTATGGTTAGGGTTAGGGTTATGGTTACGGTTAGGGTAAGGCTTAGGGTTAAGATTAGGGTTAGGGTTAGGGTTAGGGTAAGGATTTGGTTTAGGGTAAGGGTTAGGGTTAGGGGAAGGGTAAGGGTTAGGTAAGGGTTAAAGTTAGATTTACGGTAAGGATTGGGGTAACAGTTAGGGTTAGGGTAACGGTAAGGGTTAGGGTTAGGTTTAGGTTTGGGGTTAGGGTTAGGGTAAGAGTAAGGGTTAGGGTTAGGATTAGGGTAAGGGTTAGGTAAGGGTTAGCGTTAGGGTTAGGGTTAGGTTTGGGGTTAAGTTTAGGGTCAGAGTAAGGGTTAGGGTTGGGATTAGGGTTAGGGTAAGGGTTATTGTTGGGGTTAGGTTTAGGGTTAGGGTAAAGGTAAGGGTTAGGTTTAAGGTTAGTGTGAGGTTTAAGTTTAGGTAGAGGATTAGGGTTAGGTTAATTGTAAGGGTAAGGGTTACGGTTAGGGTTAGATTTAGGGTTAGGTTTAGGGTTAGGTTTAGGGTTAGTGTTAGGGTTATGGTAAGAGTTAGGCTTAGGTTTAGGGTTAGGTTTAGGGTTACGGTCAGGGTAAGGGTAAGGGTTAGGGATAGGTTTAGGGTTCGGTTTAGGCTTAGGGTAAGGGTTAGGGTTAGGGTTAGGGTTAGGTTTAGGGAAAGGGTAAGGGTTAGGGTTAGGGTTAGGGTTAGGTTTGGGGTTAGGGTTAGGGTTAGGGTTACGTTTATGGTTAGGGTTAGGGTAAGGGTAAGGGTTAAGGTTAGGGTTAGGTTTAAGGTTAAGGTTAGGGATAGGGTTAGGGTTAGGGAAAGGGTAAGGCTGAGTTAAGGATTAGGGTTAGGGTTAGGGTTAGGATAAGAATTGGGGTTAGGGTTAGGGTTAGGGTAAAGGTAAGGGTTAGGGTTAGGGTTAGGGTTAGCATTAAGTTTCAGGTTAGGGTTAGGGTTAGTGGTAGGGTTAGTGTAAGTGTTAGGTTTAGGGTTAGGGTTAGGGTTAGGTTTAGGGTAAGGGTAAGGTTAAGGTTGGGGTTAGGGTTAGGGTTATGGTCAGGTTTAGGGTTAGGGTAAGGGTAAGAGTAAGGTTTAGGCTTAGGGTTAGGGTTAGGGTTAGGGAAAGGGTAAGTGTTAGGATTAGGGTTAAGATTAGGGTATGGATTAGGGTTAGGGTTAGGGTTAGGGTAAGTGTTAGGGTTAGGGTTAGGGTTAGGGTTAGCATTAAGGTTAGGGTTAGAGTTAGGGTAAGGGTAAGGATTAGGGCTAGGGTTAGGGTTAGGGTTAGGGATTGGATTAAGGTTAGGGTTAGGTTTAGGGTTAGGGTTAGGTTTAGGGTAAGGGTAAGTGTTAGGGTTAGGGTTAGGGTTAGGGTTAGGGTTATGGTAAGGGTAAGGGTTAGGGTTAAGTTTAGGGTGAGGTTTAAGTTTAGGGTGAGGATTAGGGTAAGGGTAATGGTAAGGGTTAGGGTTAGGGTTAGGGTTAGGGTTAGGTTTAGGGTAAGGGTAAGGGTTAGGTTTAGGGTTAGGTTTAGGTTTAGGTTTAGTGTTAGTGTTAGGGTAAGGGTAAGAGTTAGGGTTAGGGTTAGGTTTAGGTTTAGGGTTAGGGTAAGGGTTAGGGATATGGTTAGTGTTAGGTTTAGCATTGAGGTTAGGGTTAGGGTTAGCGTAAGGGTTAGGGTTAGGGTTATGGTTAGTGTAAGGTTAAGGTTTAGGGTTACGGTTAGGGTTAGGGGTTGGGGTTAAGGTTAGGGTTAGGGTTAGGGTAAGGGTTATTGTTGGGGTTAGGGTTAGGGTTAGGGTAAAGTTAAGGGTTAGGTTTAAGGTTAGTGTGAGGTTTAAGTTTAGGTAGAGGATTAGGGTTAGGTTAATTGTAAGGGTAAGGGTTATGGTTAGGGTTAGGTTTAGGGTTAGGTTTAGGGTTAGGTTTAGGGTTAGGGTTAGGCTTAGGGTAAGGGTTAGGGTTAGGGTTAGGGTTAGGTTTAGGGAAAGGGTAAGGGTTAGGGTAAGGGTTAGTGTTAGGGTTAGGTTTAGGGTTAGGGTTAGGGTAAGGGTAAGGGTTAGGGTTAGGGTTAGGGTTAGGATTAGGGAAAGGGTAAGGGTTAG